>NC_051155.1:208019197-208066697 GCF_013339745.2 Dermacentor silvarum
CTACATTATTCTCATCGGGTCGACGACAATTGCCCCTTTCAGACAGGAGCGTAAGTTATTAATGAAACCTTCCTTCCTCATAGCATGTTAATCGAGGGCTGAATAAGCACGCACGCCCCATACTAAACAACATCGGTCATGTAGGTCGGCTTGCCCGAATACTCGGGCACGGACACTTCGGACCGCGAGAAAAGAAAGAAAATAATATGCATGTACACAGGAAAACATACAGAAACAGCATGTTCGTGGGCGTCGGAAACCTGGCTCCTCGGCTCAAGCCTTGTAGCGAAAGTCGATAGTAAGCAAATCGGCTTCCTTCCCGTTAGCAGCAGCAGCGGCATCGACGTCCATGACGTGGAAACAAATGAGCCGACCCTGGTTAGGACGAGCGCTGATGGAGTAGCCGCAAGCCAGTTTTCCTGTCTCTGGAGCTCATTACTAGTGAAGCGTCCCGCGAGATTGGGCCAGGGCTTCTACCACTATCCTCGTCCTATACACCTCGCCATCACGTGTGGCCGGAAACAAAAAATAAAAAAAAATTAATAAAAAAAGTGTTCTGCCTGCTCGTCCCGTAACTTGCCCCGCAGTGCTGTCGGTGAAGCCAGCAATGCAGAAGAAAGGAAGCAGAGGCTCCAGTGAGGGTGGAATCAGCTGCGCATGTGTCGGTAGCTTGCATAATTGAGCCGCTCTTTTTGCGGCCGCCGAGTAATGACAGCGCAACAGTCGCCCACTCTCAGCGGGATGAAAGCGCCATACACGCCGAGGGCTAAACTAGGGATGGCGTCTAGGCGTGTTCAGCGCGCAATTGGCAATATTACAGCCATGGATGGTGCGAAATACGAAAGCTCGCATATGAATTGAATACTTGTTTCAGATAAAAGCATTCGTTCTAGAGTTTGATGTCCTATTTTTTTTTTTAAATATTTAATTGTTACTAACAAACCAATTCGAAGTGTGTCACCTTGCACGAGATAGGGCCTGTGCATAAGTTCACCAGCTTCTTTAGGCGCCCGTTGCAAGCCAACCAGGAAGTGTGATGACCTTCCATCGTTTTGCTCATTCGCAAGTTGCCCAGATCAAACGGAAGTAGCACTCTTAGATGGGCTAGTTAATTGCCAGAACTGTGAAACATGTCGCTTGCGCAAATTACAGTTGACAAAGACTGGCCACGACACCACGAGCGCTGCTGTGGCACTTATAGCGCTCGTTATGTCTGTCTCCGTCCCTTGTGTCCGGCTCAGTTTGCGCTGGCAAGAATTGCCACAGTTGAGCAAATCTTTAACTATCTTTGTATGTCTCGGAATGAAGGAAGTCAGATTATTTGTCACCATCTCTGTCCCTGTTTCTTTCTTCTCTTAAAAGGAGCAAAATTCTCGGTACTTATATTTGATACTTTAAGCCCGTACTTTTTGAATATATGCATTTGATTCGATTCCAAGAACTTGCAATACAAACACCTGTGATTAATTCGTGAGATAACCGTGACTCCGTGAAATGACCTCCTCCTCAAACTTGAGTCCGCGGAGTCAAATTGGTTTGCTGAGACGTAAGGGTTCGAGATGTGCGCGCGAGCTTAAAGCATATATAACTGCATGCACCTGTCGAAATCATCTAGGAACTTGACCATGCGAAGAAGACTTATGAGGATGAGAATATGCGCCTAGTAAATTACAGCGTTTTTTGCAAGAAAACTGCGTGGGCTATAACAAGTCTCAAAAGACCGCGACAACCGGGAGGAGAACTTTGCAAATGACTCCGCGAAAAGGACAGGCGCAAATGAAGCGTGCAGTATACGAAAGTGGTAGCTCCGTTTCTATCCTCAACGTAGAGTCTCATATTTTGGCTTCGCTGAACGCACGCTCAGCTGTGATACAGGCGCAAACAGTTGTTTGGCCGAATCCCCTTGTACCGCATTGTGTTCTGCTCGTAGAGCATGGGGTAAAGGATATCGTCGCTGCAGCTTATAATGCACCATTTTATTTAGTTGTTAGTGCATCAGTTTGTGCCCGATCAATCACGCATGTTGACGTTTGGAAGTTTGTGCTTTGGCACTATTTTTTTTTTCGCCGCTGCCGTTCAGTGTCCTCGTCGACCCCAGCTAGTGTCAGCAAATCCCTCGACGAGCAGACGAGGGCAAAATTATGATATGCGCTAGGGAAAACATTAGAGAAAAAACACGCATCAGGACAAACGTTCCGTAGCCGTCTGTCTTTCTGGAAGTGCAGGTTTACAGAGATCAGGATGATCGTTTCCATATAGCTCTTTGCGAGCAGCGGTGTTCGACAGCTTTCTTCTTCTCACCGTAAATTTTCCAAATACGTTCCATTTTCGTCAGCTGCGCGCATCGTTAAACCGTCTGGCTGTCACAAAAACGTCGATAGCAGGCGGTACTTGAACGGAAAGTCGATCGGCAGTGCCCGTGTTTGCTTAAGCAAGCGCCACCTTCGCACTTCCAACATGAGCGGCGGTATAGTTCTGGACAATTTACGAGTCAGCGCTTCGCGTAATACCTGCAATTTACTCGCCTATTTTAGAGCTATGCGTTTGTCAAAGGAAGCGGCAGCTACTTTATCGTTATTGCTAGTTTTGGTTCTGATCATTTTTCTTACTCGCTTTTCAGCAAACGTGACGCTCGTTTAGAAAGTGGAGATCGCGCACACATTTTTTCACGCTGTGCGTGAAGGAGGGAACATGCTGGATTCTTTGCGAGCCAATGCCACAAAAAATATTGATTTTTTTAACGCGAAATCGTGGTCAGCAGTGATCTATCATCGCCCAGCAGACTAAATCACCGCCATGCGGTCGATATCCATAGCTTGTCTACTTATCAGCTATAAAACAATTTTTTGTTTCCATGTCTACGTGAATACTGTTTTCTGATAAGGAAAATGCGATGATGGCGAAGGTACGGCATGAAACATATCGCACGAAATCAAATTGCTTACTCCACCGTGTGTGTTCACAGAACTAGTTCTTAAGCTAAAACTGTTTATAAGGGCGGATGCCGGCTAATCTTTGAGTCTCAATACCAGCGGTTAAAGCAGAAGTTGACTCTTAGGTCCGCACTCAATAAACTTGTTTTACGTAAGAGAGCTTCTTTATAGGCCGGCGTTCGAGTGCCCGTCACTCCTGTTAGCGAATGATGTGGCGATGACCAATTTCGAACGAAACTTCTCTTTCCTAAAAGAAGTTTCGTGAATACAGACCGCGGTTCTTGCGCGACGCTTCTACTGTCGTACCTACGACGTTGACAACAAAGCTACGACGATGGTGGGACGTCTAGCCTCTTTCTGACGTCACTGCGGCCTATACGCGAACGCTGAACGACGGAGGAGACCATGACGCAGACGTATAATAACTGGAGGTGGTGTGCCTTTAATCTTGTTAGTGTCATTCCTTTCATCACAATGCTGCACTTTACGTATTCTCGCTTTCGAAACAAAAACACATGACATCGTTTTAAGTAGTAGTAGGTCACAATGGAAATAGGCAACTAAAATGCCAACAGATTCAGTTAATTTAGATACGCCACGAATTTCACTTCCAAATTGTGGGCGCTAACGTTATTGAGCACCTCACGAAGCGTGGAAAAGCTTCATATATAGAATGTTAATCATCAATGCTGAATAACAGGCTCGCTATCAATTCTACACACCGGCCTACAATACCAACGAGACACAGCTGTATATTTTCACAGTATTTTTTAATGGCGTATTTTGCATTAGGTTACATATCCAAAGACAGCAGCAAAGTATAGAGACAAAAATAGAAAGACGTGACAGGAAGGGAGGTCAACCAGGAGATCGTCTGGTTTGCTATCCTACACCGGGGTAAAGAAACAAAGAGAAATAGATGGAGAGAGAGAGAGAGAGAGAGAGAGCACAGTGTGTACACAATCCGACGCATGGCAGGACTGCTTCGCTTCCCCACAATGTTTATCAGGTGGAGGAAGTCACTCTCCGGAGGCTACAGGACAAGACTGCTTTTGCACCAGCCATCACTTGTACCTGGCATCAATTATTTGAAGACAGTGTCCAGTCTCCAAAATGATCCATCTGCAGCGGATGCCATCCCTGTACTTTGGAGGTGCCCTGGGGCAAAGACAGTCGGCGGAAATGTAATTAGGGGTGTGCTGTTAACAACTCACCAACCTAACGACTGTGAGCGCTGGCTCACGGACAACGTATTTCGCTAGTCGCTGTTGCAGTATCCGCATGAAACGTGACCCCATGCTTACATGTGATTTCATTCGCACATTATGCCGCGTGACAACCCAGGCGAATAAAAAAAACCGCACTAAGTCTTCTTCTTGCATCCTTAAAGGGACTGGTTTGATTGATATGTAGTAACGCTACCGCGGTGCCATTGTAAGAGACACTCAGGCTGAGCAATTTGCGGTCTCAGTCGGCCAGCTAAACCTGTCTGTTGATAGAATTCACCTCCACCACCACCACCACCACCACCACCCCGACCTTCACCTCCAGAACAGCAACAACAAACGGTGACCAAGGCCGGTGGTCTGCAAAAACTGCGCTCAGTGTGCAAAGCAAAAATCAAAGCAAAAATTGGTTATTTTGCGCTCGAGAGATTTTCAAAATTTACATTCACTCAAGTATCCTCGCTTATACTTAATTACGATTCTTGATTCCCCAATGTTTGTGTAGCGGCTGTTCAGCGTGTAGTAGGCAAATAAATATGCGTATAAAAAGCGAGAGAACAGCGATGGGTGGGTGCAAGATCAGTGGAGTGGAGGCCTGCGCGCGAACAGGGAAGCTTATATAGTAGAACAGCGCTGTGGCTGTAAGAACGCACAAAAGGAACGCTGCTGAGGGCGCCACCGTTGATGGAGTCCGCATTTAACGGTCAATTAGCTGAGTGCCTAATTAGAGAGCGTAATTTAAGCGCACGCCAGCTACTGAACTGGCCACGCACTCGCACGCGGCAGCTTATAATGCTTTGCATCCTGCCGCCGCTATATGCTCGCCCTCTCCGCCAAGCGACGCGCAGAACGAGAGGGAAAGTGAACTTCGATAGCGTGCCGGGCATACTTGCCTTCCGGCGTTCTCCGTTAGCGCCTCGGCGGCACAATGTTGGCTGTTCTGTGGATCGGTTTATGGGTCGTCGTTGTCCTCCTCGCAGTCATCGTTGTGTGAGAGTTAATGGGGCGGCTGACGTTTGAGGCCTACGTCATTCTCCTTGGCGCTAAAATAATTAGAGGATAATCCCTGGTAGTTATTTGATTAGGAGCCGAACAGTCACCCTTATTTTATAGCCCAGACTGCGTCGTCTCTCAAATTTCTCTTTGTGCCTCGGCGCAGAATGCGCACGCATACGCGCTACTCTTTCTCTCCCCGTGATGGATAATTACTGAGGTAGCGCATATACTACTACTACTACTACTCTGATAGAGAGAGAGGGAGAGAGATAAAAGAAAGAAGGAAGGCACGGAGGTTAACCGGAACAAGAAATCCGGTTTGCTACCCTACATTGGGAGACGGTGGAAAGGTAGGTAAACAACGCTGTGTCATGTAGCATCAAAAGCCCGCTGGGCTAAACCAGCGCCTCCTAGATAACAGGCCTGTGCACTCTACTTTATGGCGTCATGCTACTTGGACCGAAATTTCCATTGCCAAGCCCGTCGTGATGAAAGCGGAGACGTCAAAATCACCGCGGCTTACGCGGTAGCGTCCCCATTAGATTCTATGGCAGTCGGACAAGGTAGCATGACCTCAAGGATCGAAGTGCACCGACCTTGTGCTATCTATAGCAGACGCTTGGCAAGTTGGCCAAGCGTCTCAAAGCGTTCGCTTGCCCGCGATGAGTTGATAACTCAAAGCACCGCTCAGCGGCGTTAAATTAGACATGAAAGCTTTCGCATTCGCAGCTCATAATAACTGCTTAGGTGTCCTCGGATATATATATATATATATATATATATATTACTTTCAGACCTAGACTAGCTCTTTTACCACTGGTGTAACGGAAACTTGGGAGCGAAGCACAACTATCGCCTGCATATGTTCATCGGGTTTTCTAATTCTACCAAGTGATCCATAGTGATTAAGAAGAGCTTTAAGCAAAATCATATTTCGCCTTTAGAGACGTGGAGTAGCCGAAGGTGCACTGCTTCCAACCCGTCCAGTCGTACCCCGTTTAACCGCATGCCTACCTAGCAGCAGATTCTCCACATTTGCTGCATCATCGACAAATTATGGCTTAGAGCTCTCACCACGGCTGTCACCAGTCTCAGCTACGGACGTTAATCAAAGAACCGCTTCTTAAGTTCCACAACAAAGGCTCCAAGAAAGTCGGATCACACCGTTCTCGGAAATCAGCTTACAATTTCCCTAAGGATGACATAAACAGAGCCACCGCGCCATTCTCCGTGGACATCCTCGCCTGAGTGCATAGACAAGGGTACGCATCGTACTACACTACAGTCCATCCCCTGCAATTTTGAAAATATCACGTGAACCATCACGTAGCATTTCGTTGCTATGGCCGCACCTTCCGTGGTTGCTCTCCGATGATTATACCGCTTACTCTGGTGCTTGCAACGACCTTCAAAAAAATGCCGACCTTTTTCGACTCTCTCGGACTCTCTCTTGCTGTCTCTCTTCTACTTTAGACCAGAGGCTAAGCTGCCAAGTCGATAGGAAGCTAATATGGTCGCTCTTTAAAAGTGAGGACGTGACGATACAGTAATAAATATAGTTTTTCCTCGCGCAAAATTATTGCTTCTGTCAGAACGCACTACATGTGGCGTCTGGTGCGCCACATAAAAAAAATAAGAAAAGCTAACAAACTCAAGCGACTACGCGAAGAAAATGTATTCCGGCGATGTTTGTCTTCAAAGCGCGTCCAATTTTTGCGGACCGTTTCTCCAGGGCAATCCTGCAACTCCGCAGCTCTCATCCCCATCGCTTATTCGAGGCTTTTGAAGTGACGCGGCGCCAGAACACGGCCTAGTGTGGCGTTTTTTTTTTTTTTTTTTTACTTTCTCCGTTCTTTTGAGACAGAGCAAGAATAAGCAAACGCAGTGTGGCGCATGCCATCAGAAAACCACGTAGGCGGCGAGCGAACTCACTCGAAGATTCCCAGAGACGGGCTTCCGCCACGTGTGCAATTTCTGCTTGTCGGTTTCATGCGTCATGGCGCACGGTTCTTCAAAATTCGCACTTCTGCATCCGGCTGCAAAAGTTAAAAGCACAACACTTTTAATAATTTCTTTGAAGCAAGTTCGTGCCCAAGATTATATTAACGTACTTCGTTCCCTCCCTACTCTTTTTCGTCTCTCGGGGTTTTCGCTCCAATATGCTCCATTCCGCGCTTTGATGTTGCACTGCAGCCTTTCTTCTTCCTTCACTATCACAGCGTAAAAAAAAAAAAGAGAATACCCAGCACTACGAGCAAATACTTTCGCATAGCGCTGACAACTCGAATGCACATTCATATCTTTGCAAAATGTACTTACTGCATCACTGCGAGTTTCCCCACTCGATTTTTTTCTTTTTTTTTTTTTGTCTGGGTAGCAGAACCTTTTTATTTCTGCTTTTAAGTAAATACCTTAAAGTCTTGCAAAGGCCATTTGTTCTTCCCTATGCCTAACAGTTTTACAATTATTCACTTATATGTTCATATTTCTAGTCTTTAGTTTTCGAAGCAAGGTTACGCAGGAAACCGTGCGGTCGTCATCGCGCAATGCATATGATAAGAATATAGAAGTAATCTCGCGTCCTACCGAGACCTAACTTCATATCTGGTTTACTGGCGCGCTTCAAAGTGACTCGCTTACGTTTCATTCTCTGCTTTCATGCCGAAACATTTGCCGCGAGCATGACAGGTTCATTACCTCCGTGGCACACCACACTTCGATCGCAGCATTCCACTCGAAACGCGACGCTAGCGCGTTTGCAACTGTTTGGAACACGAGATGAGCTCGTCGTGTGTCCTGGGGCTTGCCTTTTCCTTTATACTCGTGCGACGCGACGAACTGTAGTGATGCACTGCTTTTAAAATTAGATATTTCCTTCGCTTTCTCACTTGCCACTAGCAGTGGCAAATGAATACAATACACCGGTTTCCATGCCACAAAGCCATGCGACGTTTATATTTGTAGTAAAATCTTATTTCTCTCTCTCCCTCCCTCTCTCTCTATCTTATCCAATTCCCGCTTGTTGCTGGGCTGGTTCGTTCATACTCGTTATAATGTACTAGAACGCGAAACAATACGAAGTTAAGAACAGGACAGGAAAAATGCTGTTTCCGGTCCTGTTCTGTCCTAACATGGTTCAGCGCCTTATTACACCACAACGAGCATTGTTCAAGTGGCGTCTTCAGCGCATTAAGAACAAATGATAAAGAAATGGATGAAGACTGGTTGCACAAAATACGACGAGGAAGCCGTAGATTAAAACATAAGAATGAAGTTAATCAAGTACAGTGCATAAATTACAGCAAACCATACGTGACGTAAGCTAGCTGGATAAAGCTAGTCAACCGTTTCAGTATCGCGAACAGATATGAATTTGAAAACGGAGTTCTTAGGACGCAATAAAACAAACTTATTTTTAGTTAGCTTCAAATCCAGACGACGAGGACAGCATGTGCTACTTCAAGGTTGCTACTTCAAACTATTCCACCAGCCCTAGCAACGCGACACACCAGTAAAGAAACGCCGGTATACGCGGAATGCTGAAGTGTCCTGAAAGGTTCAGGTGTACGTGATGCAAACTTTGTGAAAGGCCGAGTGAGACGCGAGCCTTTTCCGCTCAAAGAGGGCTTGAATATGTCGGGCTTTTTCATTAGTTAGTGTCGCACTGGACGAGTGCCGCAGAAGAATCGAAGCGATGGTATATACGTAGAGACAGAGTAAACGACGTCGTTCGTGCTTCTCGCCCTGTCGCGCTATCAGATGCAAGGCGATGACGACTTATTAAAGAAGAAAGAAAGAGGAGTCGTTCGAAAGCATGCCCTTCTCTTTTTCTCGTTCTCGCCCACTTCGGCGACTGTGGCGACACCGGCCGAGGGATGAGGAGGAGTAGGATGACGGGGAGGAGGCGAATCGATAGAGCGCCGCCGTGCGACCCGCACCGAGGTCGGCCCATAGCTCTCTGGCGCGTCAAACAACGGCGCCGTTGTCTAGCTGCTCGCAGGCCCGCTACCGCCGCTGCTGCCGCTATAGTGCTCGTCCCACCGCCACGTCAGAGACTGGCGCGCGGGAGTTGGCAGCCTCCTCGTTCGAACGCGCGCATTGCCGGGCCAGGTCAAAGCACTCCTGTATCTTTCTTTTTTTTTTTTACGTGCCATCGATGAAGAATGGGCGATCGGAACAATAGCCAGCATAAGGCTCTCATTCACTATCGTTACTAGTGTGGCTGCGGCCGTAGTGTCATTTGTGCTTCACTTCGTATAGAGAGACAAAAGAGAGGGGAAAGGCAGAGCTCGACGTCATCGGTTTGATTCCGGAGACGGCGCGGCCCCATTTCGGCAGGGGCGAAATGCAAAAACGCTCGTGTACTTGTAATTAAGTGCACGTTAAAGAACCCCATGTGGTCAAAATTGTTCCGGAGTGCACCACTACGTCGTGCCTCATAAGCAGATCGCGGTCCTGGCACGTAAAACCGCAGAATTGAATTTAACTTTTCAAGGTGATAGGCCGGGAGGTTAACCAGGGCATAAAATCAAGCTTGCTACAGTACCCAACAAGGCGGAGCGGGGGGAGGGGGGTAAGGGCGATGTAGAAAGGTAAGAAGGAAATAGAAAGAGAGAGAAAAATACTACATTCACACGATCACAGCAGTGCACAGCACAGGATAACAGCTAACACTTTTCAGTGCTAAAGTCGCGTGTGCAGGTTCCTTGTCCGTAGGAATTGCAGCAACTGCACTTAATAAGATCACTGAAGCATCGAGGAGGTTACTTTATTTCGCGTCTGTGTTGCACTCTCCGTTACGGTGTGTTTTACCATTTCTCCTCCCCTTCCCCAGTGCAGGGTAGCAAACTGGACATACCAATCTTGTTAACCTCCCTGCCTCTCTATTATTTTCTCTCTCTCTCTCTCAGAGCGTTGCGTTGCAAGGGTGCAGGTTTTTCTGCGATGTCTTTTTGTGAAATGTTCTTTTAATTCTTAGTTGTTTTTTTTTATTTATGGTATAATTTCTCCTGAAGTAGCTTTTATTTTTATTTGTTTTATTTTTCGTACATTTTGATATTTGTTGCTTTTCACTTCATTTCTCGGTGTGTGGCCAACCTTCCTGATTGATATGTTCATTGATTTAAGGAATCCACATTAGCAGACACAACAGGTGTGCATCGAAGGGCCCTGCACGAGAAACAGCAAGAAAAGCTCCTAAGCGTTGTTGTCGCAATAAACTTTACGTTCTATATTGCCTCCACAAGAACGGGCACTTCATATAGTTTACACTTCATACTGTATTAGAACAGTGTGGTAGAAAGATACGAACACTTAGGACAGAACGATGAGATAAGACTATCCGAGTGGAACGTATACACCGGCGCAACTGGCGGTGAGGAAGCATCTTCAGGCTCGGACAAATGGGGCGCTCAATTTTTCCCTTTCTTTCTTTTGATCCACGTTCTGGAAACAACGTTTCGCAGTGACAGAGACCGTTCCGATTTCACAACTTAAGCTTGCAACGCCTCGAGCACCGTTTTCCGACCGTCCTCGAGGCAGCCACAATACGTGTCAGACTGGTTGACAACGCGCTGCGCTCACGGCAAATGTTTCTGTTTCATATCGGGTGTTTCCAAAATAGAAAAAGAAGAAGTAAGAAACACCATTAGGCGTAGAAAGTTTTTTTTTTTTTTTTGCTTTGTATGTCCAGATAGCCGCAAAAAATTTTGCAGCAAAAATAAAATAAAAATAAATGACAACGACAACAAATTCAGGGCAGAGCGCGCAGAACTTGGACGGCGGAGGGGAAACTGACGAAGGCGGACGCGTTTCGTGTTCGAGCACAAGCAGCGCGTCTAGGTCGGCGAGCTATCAAGGCGCCAGAATGACGGACGAGACGACAGAACGACACGTAGAGGCCGCCGGCAAGTCGGAAGGAGGTTTGACACGCGCCCGAACTCCAACTGCCTCCTGCGTCGATCAGGAGATCCCTCTGTCGCCTCCTATAGCCTCTTTTTTTTTTCTTCTTTTTTTTTTTTTTTTTTTTGAAACGTTGCATTCCGACTCTGGTGCAACCCCCCTACCCTCTTCCACTTTTTTTGCTTGTCACTCGGCATGTGTGTTGCTCGAGCTACAATGACGTTAGGTGTTTCTTTTCTCTTTATCTCGCTCGAATCACAGTGGACGATGTGAGACTCCCGAAACTGATTCCGGGAGCTGGACGGTTTAGCGAAAAAGAAAAAAAAAAAGAGATGTATTGCTTGCTTTGTGTTTTCGCCGCCTTCAGTTAGGAAAAAAAAGCCTTCAAGTCTCATGCTCGCAAAAATGACGTTCTTCCAGAGATCATCTCGTTCTCTCGTTCCTGTGCGTCGATCAACCCGCCGGGCAGATGGGACGGCTCGTTTTTCTTCATCGCCTTCTCTTTCTTTTTAACATCTTGTCAGCGTTTTGTCTCCCGATCGTTTCCTCAAAACGCCGGTGACAAACTTCTTCATTCTCTCTTTTATTTATATTTCGTTCTTATTGGAAGTTTCCGCCTTCTCGAGTTTCCGGACAGCTGCGATCCTGTCGGGGGAATCTTAACCGTTGTGACAGCTGTCCTTCCGCGATACGTCCAGGCTTCAAGCTCTGTCGTAGCGTATAGTTAAGACACGACCACACGGTGGATGGGTAGGTTGTTTGCGCGGTTTTCGCCGGTGAGAAGCACGGATGGAATGATCGGCTTAGCCAATTTCAGCGAGCGAAAGCCACTGAAATCTTTATTGTCAACGTGGGGAAAAGGGCGCTACGGGGCAGACAAGAACTTAAAGGAAGAATAAAAAGTTATTTCTTTTTCGTCTCCTGTAACATTCCTATAGGCGTGCTTCCAGTATAAAAACTAATTAAATTGTGAGGTTTAACGTCTCGGAACTCCACAGTGATTTTGGCGAGACGCCATATTGGAGGGCTCGAGAATATTTGTTACATTAGGCTGGGTTCTTGTACTTGCACCTAAATGCAAGTACGCAAGTATTATTGCATGTCGACCCCATCGAAAGGCAGCTGCCGCAGTCGGGAGTCGAACCTCTAACCTTGTGCTCAGCAGCTGAATGCCACAGTCACTTAGCCACCACGGCGGGCACAAAAACAAGAATTCTATACATCGTTTGTAGATTGCCAATGAACAAGCTATAGTCTTCTTGTAGATTGCTCCGCATTCCTACAATTTTCTGGTATTGGTTATGTGAGGCCAACACACTTCTGCAGTAGTTAAAAAGACCATCTTGTTCGGTCTATTGTGGTCCATAGAAATTCTATTGGGTTGTCAGCTCAAGGTGTATAGGCATTAATTGATAAGCAACGTAAGGTAGCGTGTCTGTAAACAATATATAAATTACACAGAAAAAAGTTTTTTTTTTTACATTCTGTGACCTCTTACACAAGCTTTTGTGGTGATTGAGACAAACATAGTCTACTTGCATACTTTCATGTAATGTTCGTTTACACGTTTGGGTGTTGTTAGCTGTAATATTTTGCAAAGGTCTATGATTTTGAACCGACTTCTTCGCTAAGACTAATGTGCTTAATTACTGCACGTACTTTCATCTAAAATCTCCACATGCTTAGTTTCATACCTGCAGAAAGTACAGTGCTGTGGAAAGGTTGCTAACAATGGGCGCTATCAACACTTCCGCTACCAACAATATAAATAATTCAGTTGGAGAGAGCTTATGCGGCCAGTTTTGAGGACAGTCACACAACTATTTCTTTTTTATTAAAACTGTGTCAGGAGGTCATTTTCACGTCTAAGAACGGCACTCGCGGCTTATCGCCTCTGCCGTCTGACAAAAATAAAATAAAGAAGAAAACATTATACGAAGAACGAACCGAGAACGACACGCATGATGCAGGTGAAGAATCGTTCATGTAATCATCGCATAAACCTTTACATTATTAAAATTAATCATGACATTGGTGATAATCAGTTGCTATTAACGTACGTAGTCTCCCTCGACCTATAATGATACCGAAAAGAGCGCGGGAGAACCCCAAGGCTCTTCCCGGGCCTCACCAACAAACAGGGCACTCTAATACGCCAGGCCTGGACCAAAGCGCTATCAACTCCTGCCCGCATACACTCCGCGACCTACTCAAGCGACACTCCCCTTCCCTACCCTTAATGCGGAGATTACTCCCAACACCTCGCACCTACATTGAACTGCCGTATCCTATACTTCCAGCCATCCCCAACCCTACCACCATCTCACCAACCCCTATTGCCGAGTGGTTGACCCAAGCAACCGGCGTCGAGGACCAACGCTACCTGGCGGGCTTCATCTGAGCAAGCGCTGAACAACTCCGCCAACGAGAGCCTCGACTGAGGGCGCTGACACTGCCGTACCCTTACTTTCAATGCATTGATCTCTCTCTCTCTCTTCTCGCCATATTTTGTGACGTGGGTGCAGATTATGTTGTCGATTTTCACAAAGAAACCAATGAAGTTTATTCGTTGTTATGTACTCAACGCCCTGTGACATAACAGAATCATTTCCAGCAATTCTACCATAATTTGGGACGCACAAGAGTACGGTATGTCATGATGTTGCTCTCTTAATATGCCGTAAGTCCTTTATAGCCCAGCCTACTTAAGCATGGGTCCCTATGCAATAGCTACGTTTTTTTTTTCTTACAGAGATTAGCAACGCTTGGAAAGCGCTCAGAATTACCCATCGAGGTGGTCCTCTATTTAAACTGATAAACCAATGTGCAAAGTGAATCGCACTAAAATGCTTCAGCAGGTTGATCGAGTGGCGTGATGCAGTTTGCATGTTCTTTGTTATCTATACACCGAAATCGAAAACGTTGTCCCAGAAATTATGAACACCAGCTGCTGTGAACAGCAACAGCAGCTGATGACTAAGTGCTTCGCTGAGTCATCGTTGCTTCATTGAGTCACTGCGACCGCAATAAGAATTTGTGGGACGATAATGTTGAAGATCCATTTAGGAAAAGCTCAGAAAGGTGTGGTAATTGAAATTGTGGAAACCTGCGAAAAACAGCGAACTGTCACTGCACTGCACGGCTTGTAGCTGACCAGAAGGACAAAAGGCATTCTATCATCCCTTCAACAACAACAACAACTTAAAACTGAATCTGAAGAGTCTTACAGCAAAAAAACATTAATACAGCAGTAGACCATCGGTCTTATTCTTAATTGAGCTGTCCGTTGCAGGAGCGCTTTCATCTCGGTGTGAAATTGATTACCGCCACTAGATTTAAAAGTATACCAGACAGCCTGTCTCCACCTTGCTCAGAGAAACCTGTAGTGGCCTGACTTAAGAACATTTTTTTTAAAGAAGAAGAAGCACCACCATACGAACTTGATAATGAAAGGCTACTGAACAAATTTAATCACATAATTGCCTCGGTTTCACAAATTCTCGTCTTCCATAGTGTACAATTACCAACTGGCTATAAAGAAGTATAAATTTATAAGTGCAGTTGCACGAAGTTCCTTCCTCTGCCACTTAGCTTGGCGATTTTTTTCATGCACTGCATTACTACATCAGACGCGTACCTACAGCTGCTATAACCGAAACAATGGCCTAGTGCCGCTGACGTTCTGCTACCAAGCAGAAAACCCGGAAGCTGCTTCATTCTCACTGGAGCGGAATTATTTAGCATATGTGTACTGGTTTCACTAAACGTTAACAAAAAAAAACGCACGCGGTCAAAATAATGTTGTGCAGGGAATACGGCTTTCTTTGCAGACCAGATGCTGATAAAATAAAAGAGGGTTTACCACGCGAGTATTGTGTGTGTGTGATTGTGCGGTACACACACACGCACGTGCACACGCACACACACGCACACACACGCACACACACACACACACACGCACACACACACACACGCACACACACGCGCACACGCACGCACACGCACGCACACGCGCGCTAATTACATGGCGAGGTAGCGGTTCCTCAGCAACATTTCCTTATATATACCATGCTATCCTTCTATAGTGTATGAGTATCTGCAGGTCCGAGGCCACTTCGCGATTGTTCTCCAATACATTCAGTCTGTTATATCCCCGAACGCAACCTTAATTGATGCTCATTCGGTGCTGTATGTGACTCTGCTACTTCTGTTTGGTGATCGGGAACGGCTGTGATAGCCTGTGCTCTCTCTCTCTCTCTCTCTCTCTGTTGGTAATATAGCGCTAACGGCAGAAAAGATAATGGCAGGATCGTCATATGCAGTGCAATGGTTTATCAGAAGTGCCCCATGCGTGCGTAATCACGGCTAGTGTTAACTATTATGCGTGGTTGTGCCGGCAGGCCTTTTGTACAGCGGTGTTGGAAAAGGGTGTGCAGCGTGCACGCGTTGCGCTTGGTTAGGGGATGAAGAAGCGTGGGGCGTTCATTGGCGTAGGCTGCGCGGGCAATATCGTCTGGAGTGCCATACAAAAATTTCCTGGCCGGCTCGGCACTAAAATTTGTCGTGATTCAAACAGTTCAGGTAAACGTCTCAAAACCGCCCACGCGGTTCCCGTCTGTTTCCCAGGCCGGGTCCAGTGGTTCAGCCATAAACGGGAGAGAAAACAACCGCTTTTGTGTCATCAAGGCTAACTATCTCTTCCTCTTGTTTATATCACTAAAACGTATGCGTTAGCTTTTGCGCGTGCTATAATATTCTTCTTTGTAGTCTCTTTATTATCCGTACCAATATTTTCCCCATTTCCATCAGTAAACAGCAGTAGAGGGGAAAAGTGCTGCCTTTCCATCAATCTTCCTGACATCATGCTCCAGCTCCAATTTTCGCTTTTTCCGTATTCGCATTTTTGATGCGAAAGCGTCAAGTGGCCCATTGAGCGAAAAAGCCGGCGTCTGCAGTCTGTAGAAGCGAAACGGCACCTAAATTCCCACTGGCTGCGAGCGCGACTCGGCGGAGCAGAGTGGGCGAAAGGATAGGATAGGAATAAACTTTATATGTCCAACGGTTATGGCTGTTGGTGCCCGGGGCTAGGCTGCCAGGGGTCCATCGCCAGAGAAAAATCTCTCGAGAGCCTCGGCAATAGCCCTGGCCCGCTGGACGGCCCACTCCTGGTCCTCGGGTGCCTCGCTGAGGAGGGCGGCTTGCCATCTCTCTGTGAGGCGCCCGCCTTCAGAGGGTCCTGATGTTGTCTTCTGCCTTCCTCTTGGCGCTTCTTGCTCATGGCGTTGACATTCCCAAAGCATATGGGCCATATCAGGCCGTTCGTGCTCGCACCAGGGGCAGGTGGGCGGTGGGTGCCGCGCGGGCCACAGGCGGTGCAGGTGGTAGGGGTTGGTGAAAGTGCCTGTCTGCAACCGCCTCAGGTCGACTGCCTGGGACCTGTCCAGCCGCCCGTGGGGTTGTGGATATTTCTTACGTTCTTTCTTGTAGTGACCAAGAACCTCTCGGTATGAGGCCGGAAACTCCTTGATGTCGCGGTTGGCGTCCCCGTGGCCCCCAGCTCCGTCCGCCGCGATTTGGGTTGTGTTGGTAACTCCTCCGTTGGGGCCCCGCACAACGACGGCGGCAGCCCTCTGGGGGATCGCGTCGCGGCGGGTAAGCTGCCTCGCGACGAGATGGGCGCGCTCGTTGTGGTTGGGTGGAATGCCGGTGTGTCTTCGGCCGTTGGTATTGTTGTTGTCGTAGTTGTCGCGGCTGTTGTCTTTGGTGGTGCCAAGCTCCCCGATGTGCGCGGGGAACCATTTGAGGGCCTTGTTCGTAATCGTGCCGGACACGAAGTCCCCGACTCTGGCGTTGAGCATGCGCGCCACATCCGCGGACACCCAACCTTTGGTGTAGTTCCGGATAGCTGATTTGGAGTCGCTAATGATCAGGCTATCTACGACTGCCATGGAGAAGTCGGGCGCCGACACCGTCGGCCGGCCGTGCCGTTGATGTGGGCGCTTTTGCTGCTGCCGTTTTTGTCGTAGTAGTAGTAGTGATGGTGGTGTTGGCATCCCCGGTTCGTCTCGCACATTCTGTTGTAGTGGCGGTGGTGGTCGTCGTCCCTCTTCGCCGCCAACGTTAACGGCGGGCCGCGGGCCGCGGCTGCATCGACGAAGAGGACGCCTTCTCGTCTTCCGTGCTCCTCAAGGATTGCTACCACCCTGCGTTTACGTCGTTGCACGTCATGCACCGGGTGCATGTTCTTCGGCATGTTTTCCGTCTGTATGGCGTCCCTGACTTCCGGTAAAAGCGTTTCCTTCAGTCCCCGTGCCTCGTGATATCGAATCCCGAGCAGGTCGAGGATTCGTCTTCCCGTTCTGGTGCCCGACAGCCTCTCCAGCTGCGCGATTCTCTGCGCCTCGGCGACCTCCTCGAGAGTGTTGTGCACGCCCAGCTCGAGGAGCCTGTGGGTTGGCGTGTACTGCGGTACCCCCAGGGTGGTTTTGAACGCCCTGCGGATCGCCACGTTCAGCTTGTCGGTTTCGCTCCTGTTCCAGTCGGCGTACGCGGCGACGTACGATATATGGCTCAGCGCGTACGCCTGTATCAGCCTCGTCACGTTGTGTTCTTTCATTCCTTTCCTCTTGTTCGCGACCCTCCGCACGAAGTGCGTGGCGGCGGCTACTTTCTTCTGCAGTCGGGAAACCAGCTCGTGGTTGGCACCGTTCTCTTCCAGCCACAGGCCGAGCACTCGCAATTTGGACACCGTCGGTATTAGGGTCCCCTCCCTCGTCGTGACGTGTACGCCCAAACGACGGGCGTCGAGCACGCCCTGCGGGAGGGGTCCTTTCTTGCGTGGTCTGTGGAGTAGGATCTCTGACTTGTCGGGTGAGCAGACGGGTCCCTAGTCTTCAAGGTGCCGCTCCACCTCCCGGACGGCCCGCTGCAGCCGGTCTTCCATTTCGCCGACGCTCGTGTTCTCCGTGGTCCACACCGTCACGTCATCTGCGTAGATCGTGTGATTGATGCCCTCTATTGCATCGAGACGCTCCGGCAAGCCGATCATGATGAGGTTGAAAAGCATAGGGGAAAGTACCGAGCCCTGCGGCGTTCCCGCACCGCCCATTCGGACCGTTCGTGGCGTGGCCCCGTCGATCTTGACCGTCGCCTCGCGCCCATTCAGAAAGCTGCTGACATATCGGTGGAACCTCGCCCCAAGATCGAGTCGTCTGATCTTGTCCAATATGGCCAGGTGCTTCACCGTGTCGAATGCGCTCTTGAGGTCTAGCCCGAGTAAGGCGCGCACGTGCGTACTCGGAGCGTTCACGACCTGTTCCTTGATCTGCAGCATGGCGTCCTGAGTGGAAAGTCCCTTCCGGAAACCGATGATGTGGGTGCCGAAGGCGTCCTGCTTCTCAAGGAGCGTCGTCACCCTGTTGAGGCAGGCATGCTCCATCACTTTCCCGACACAGGACGTGAGGGAGATCGGTCTCATGTTTCGGACCTCTAGCGGTTTGCCGGCCTTTGGTATGAGTATAACGTCCGCGGACTTCCACGTAAAGCAGGTGATACCTTTCGCCCACGCAGGAGGGCCGAATTCCGCAAGCGTGGGCGAAAGGGATCACCTCCTTAACGATAGCGCACCAGGTGTGTTGCGTGAGGGGGAAAAGCATCACGGTGACGCCACGTCACCCTAACTCTCGCTCTCGGAAGCCAGCGCGTGGTCCGTATCTCTCTCTCTCTCTCTCACCCCCACTGGGCTTAGCTACTGCACGTGCCTGCCGGCCTTGGCGGCCGCTACTGCTCCCTCGCTCTCTCGTCGTGCAGGACGTCGGTGGCATGGGGTGTTCACACCGCAGGCTGCTGCTACTTGCTAGCTCGGGCTGCACGTACCGCTATGGATACATTACTCGCAGCGAAAAACTCGAAGGACCGCTAAGCGGCGGGCGTTCATTTGAACATTAATGCTTTCGCATTCACAACTCATTAGAATGAATGAATGAATAAACTTTATTGTACTAAGAGTGGTGCGGTTAATCTCGGGTGGAGCCCTCTTGTAGAGCCCCACTGGCCACGGCGGCTCACCGGGCCCGGTCCAGGGTCGCCAGTTGGCTTCCTGCAGTGCCAGCTCGGAAAGTCGTGCCTCCCAAGACCACGTTGTGAGTGTCTGTGATGAGCTCACCAGCCTGGATACTGCCTCGGCTGGGCGTTCCGTACACTGGTATGTAATCTGTGTCAGTGTGGCTGTGTGGCCGTTGCACCAGGGACATACACTGGTTGTGTATACCTCTGGAAACATTGTGTGCAACCTTGATAGGTGCGGGTAAGTGTTGGTTTGAAGGCGGCGCCAGTCCCTGGCTTCTTGGCTGCTTAACTTGGGATGTAGAGGAGCGTACTTCCGTCTGGTCAGGCGTTGGTCCTCCAAAATCTGTCTGCTCGTGATGGGATCTTCATGGTGGTTTGTGAGGGGCCTCGAAGAGTCTTCTGCGGCTCGGCCAGCAAGTCCGCGAGCTATGCAGTCGGCCTCCTCGTTGCCTTCCAGGCCTGTGTGCCCAGGGCACCAGACGACCCCATGGTCCTCAGTCAGCGTGGCGCCCAGGATATCGGTGACGCACCTGGGAAGTGCGCCTCTAAGATATGACCGACAGGCGGCCTGTGAATCCGTCGGGATATATGCGGAGCAACCTCTTCGTTCTGCTTCTTTGATTGCGGGGGCTATGGCTGCTGCCTCCGCGGTGGCGCTCGATCTGGTGCGTATAGATGCGCAGGCCACCACTTTCTTTTGCTTAGTTACTGCCGTTGCGTATGCCGTTTTTCTGGGGCCTTGTGGTGCTGTGGAGTAAAGGCTAGCGTCGGTGTAGTAAGTATCAGGATCGTTTCTTCTCTGGAGGAGTTTTCGTGCTCGCGCTTGCCGCCGGCGCTTTTGGTTGTATAGTGGATGCATGTTCTTGGGGATCGGTTCCACGATGATGCGAGCCCGTAGGTGCATCGGTACGATGACTGTGTCGTCTCCGCAGTATTGGGGGGTGAGCGGGTATCCCAGTCTTTGCAGTAGTTTTCTGCCCTGGTGTGTGGTGTTGAGTCGTTCTCTTTGTGCGATTAGCGTTGCGGCTGCCAGTTCTTCATATGTGTTATTTATGCCGAACGACATGAGTCTGTCTGTGCTCGTGCAATTCGGAAGTTGGAGTGCAGCTTTGTATGCGATCCTTATGAGCTTGTCGATGTTCTCTATATATAGTTAAGTGCTCAGGTGCCCTCAGATCTTTTTTAATCATAGCATACGTTTCTTTTATTTCACATTATTTTCTCGTCACGCCTTGCAGCAAATTGTCAAACTTAAACAATGAAGACAGCGAACGTGCCGACACTAGTTTGGTTGCTTTGTTGATTGGTTGGTACCTGTTGCTATGGTTCGACAGACTAGCTCTCAGCGCTTTCCGTCTTTCTTTCTTTCTTTCTTCTTTCTTTCTTTCTTTCTTTCTTTCTTTCTTTCTTTCTTTCTTTCTCTCTTTCTTTCTTTCTTTCTTTCATTTCTCTTCTTTTTTTTTTGTACGTGAATGGCGTAAGCGTTTCCTTGGTGCAGTCCTGGTTGGCGTCGTGCACACAAAGCCGCGCACTTAACTTCTCGCTTGGCTTTCAGTATTTCTTTTTCTTTTTTTCTTCGCCACGCGATTACAACTACAATGCCGACGAGGTGTTTTCCGTTCAACTTTCCCGTTATTTCTATGTTCCCCCATAAACCGTATTTTCCCACTACTACCGCCAGCACCAACACCGTCCGCAGAAAGGATAGATCTCTTTAGTAAAAACAAAGGAAATAATAAAAGACGCACTCCCAGGGTACATAGGAGAACGCGCCCGCTTTTCGAAGAGTTCGCACAAACGCTGCCGACGCCGCCACCGATGCAACAAATGAGAGTCGCTCGGCAAACAGGTTTTGTGCCAGGATCTCTCTCCGTGTAAGAAAACAAGCGACGAAACAAACTTAAGCGTCGATGGGCAGGAATGAACCAACAAGCAAGAGCGAAGACAAACGAAAAGAACCGGCGAAATGTTCAATATCGAGAAACTCTTTCTCTTTCGCCTCGTTCGTTTCGGGAATCGAGGACGGAACGAGAGGCGTCGCCGGCGCGGGCACGCGTAGACTTTGAGCCAGCCAACACGATACGGAGCAGTGCGAACCTCCGCGGCGTCGTCGTTCGTCGCTGCCGTGTTGTTTTTTCGCGTCGTCGCATATTTGACTACGGGGCGCGCGCTGCCTTGCGAACTGTGTATACGGCGGGGGCTACAACGTTCGCGAGAGGAAATAGTGCACGGAGGAAGAAGCAAGCGAGGGCGTAGGCGGCTAGGCCGCCGCGACGCACTGCCGAGAGTTATACGAGACGGCGACGAAGGGGCGATCCAATTGATCTCTTTCTTCTTCGTACCCTGCCGCCCGACACCGCGGTCGCGATACCAGGGTATTGGGCAAATTCGGCCGTCGCTGTGTCGCTGAGCAACGAGAAAGAAAAGAAAAAAGAAGAGAGAAAAATTCGATTACTATAGAGCGCCTACACCAAAACGCGCGGCGTGTTGACCGTGGGTCTCTTCATCTTCCGACTTTGAATTACTCTTTATGTTTTCGTTCTAAAATTCTTTCTTTCGTTGGGTGCCGGTGAGATGTATAGGAAGAGCGGGAAAGGGGGGGGGGGGGGGGCGAGTTGGTTTGATTAGTTGCTGGATGGACACGACGAAATAGTTGCCGAGATCCTGTGCCTCTAGCGTGGGAAGCGCATTGCAATACTTGGCAAGTGTTCCCAATTGGGTATACACAGTTTTCTTTGCACTTGGCGCCCCGTGGTTCGATTGCGATCTATTGCCGTGCTGTTTTCTCGGTAGCGTTTTTATCACGACTTAGATGTAAACAATAAAGGTGAGCTTTTTTTGAGTCGGCGTTGGATTTCGAAACTAAAAGCAACACACTGACTGTTCTTGTGAGGGCAAGCTTGCTGCACATTTAATAATTCATGACGTCAGATTCGCAGTATATATATATCGAAACTACGCGGAAAAGCTACTGCGTCCTTTTAATTGATGCCTAAATAATTCTACGTACATTTGATTTATCTAAGCGTTCCTTTCTTGTGTCTCGGCACGCACTGAGTTCCAGCTTAGGCACCAACAAAGCTACACACCTATACTGGCAGCCCATAAAAGGGAAAGCAATAAATCGGTGCACTAGCATTCTCCAGGCGTCCACGGAATGCATCACAACCCAGACTTTCACAACCAAACGTCGCACTTTTCGCATAAAAGTCTGTTTACTACATTTCATGAGGCAGGAGCGCCGTGCGGCAGCTTTTCTGCTAAGGTTGTTTTCTTTCCTAAGAGCTCAGCGTAAAGCTCTAACTTTGCTTTGATCAGTGCAGGCTCCGTCCGTATGATTGCAAAATTGCATAAATCCGCTCAGCACTTGACATAATTTTTCTCACGTTAGTCGACAACTATTGCATAAGAATTTCCTTCATTTGATTTTACGATTTTTTCAGCCTTTATCTAGTTCATTTTTTTTCTTTTTTTTTGTTCTACGTGTTACGTGTTACTGGCTAACTTCTGCACACGAATTAACTGTCTCGCCTTAATAGGCAATCTATCATCACCTCTTGTTCTTTTATTGCAGGTAAGTAAATGGAATTTCGGCCTCGTTGGAGGGAATGGCTTGCCTTATGCTAAGACGTGTGAAAGAAAGCGATAAGGAGACTAATGATGTCACAGTGGCATAAAACAGTGACTGGGGAATTCATTTCGTCAGTTGATGCATTTTCACAACAGCAGCTGAAAGATTAGGCGATAGGGTTCAAAGTTCCCAATCAGCCAACTAGGTTCAGGGCACGAGGCCCTGGATCAATTTTACCCATCTCGGCTTCTTTAGCGTGCGCCCAAAGCGCGGCATGGGAGCGTTGTTTTTTGGTTGTTTCTTTTTTCTTAGTTTTCAACCACATAGAAATTCAGTCGCTGCAGCCGGTAGCCTAACCTACACCCTTGTGCTCAACAGCAGAACGTCGTAGCCGTTGAGAAACCGCACTACGGCTCACAACACGGAAGATAGGAGTTCCGACACGATCACCGCACCGTAACACACAATTCGTACTCGGAAATACACCAGAACAAACAAACAAAAGTCGAAGAATTATTGGTATTCTCAGTTAACAAAGGTCAGAAAGTGCACAGTTGAAAACTAGAGCCAGTCATCAGAGAGAGATAGAAATAGAAATCACATTCATTATTCTCAAAGGAACTATAAGACTCCAGTCGGGGCCTCCTGGTGGGCTCATGCCTCCTGGCCCAGCACGTTCTTGACGTCCCACCTTACAGGACGCTGGTTGGGTGGTCGTTTCCAAAGCAATGCGTTTCTGAAGGTGTAACTTGGCGGGGCACTCACACAACAATGTTATCAGAGAGGTTTCAGTGAGAACAGGTTTGCTTACTTGCTGTGCATGTTGTCGAAAAGCAGAAATACAAGCAGACAAATCGCGCTATTTCTTGGGGCGCTCTCGCCTTCCGGGCGCACAATCTCCTGCTCCCGCCGGCGAAGCATAAATCGTGCGCGCACTCATATTTGGAAAAAAACGCTCGCTTCAGATTTGCGCGATTTCTATTTTGGCGGCAGCGTGGTACACGTTCCACTCAAATCAAGAAGCACGCATGTCAGCACTTACGCCGTGGTGCTGTATATAGTCAGCGTGGTTTAGTATTTTGATCTCCGAGGCCTCTCCCGGGGCGGCCAAGCGATTACGGCGCTTTATATGCAGCTAAGCACGAGGCTGCTATTTCTATTTATGGCACGGGCGTCCGGAATTCCGGTGTGGATGGAATGCGAAAACACGCGTATGCTTATATTTAGGTTGACGTTAATACCGCACCCTAGCTGTATCACTCGTGTTACACAACATTTCTAACTTAATTGAAAAAAAGAGAAAATATGCAGATCCCAAACACTGTGGGACGAGAGACAATTAGAGGCGCGCAGCAAAATCCCCTCACGAACGCACCCCGTAACTTGTATATGCATCGTCAGCTCCAAGATGCGCGCGCTCACTTTTACGAGTCAAGCTTCTCAAAGCGCTGATTTGCACGAGGAGAAACATTTATTTGTTAAGTTCTGCGGTTTTACGGACTAAAACCACGATATGGTTACGAGGCACACCTTAGCGGGGGACGCCGGATTAATTTCGACCACCCGGGGTTCTTTAACCTGGACCCCATGCACGTTACACGAGCGTTTTCACATTTTTCTCCCATCGTAATGCAGCCGCCGCGGCTGGGAATCGAGTCTGCGACCTCGTTCTTCGCAGCGCAACGTCATAGCCTCTAAGGCACCGCGGCGAGTGAGGAGGGAAATTCGTAAAGGCGTGTTATTTCGTCTTTTTAGGCATGCATTTCTGGGTTAATGGTCGTTGTTTTAATGGCTTCCATAGGTCCACTCTCAGGTCTCAGCTTCCTGTTTACCCCTTATCACAAGACGTCAGCGTGACGTCCAAAATTTCAAAATACTTTCGTATGCTTCGTGCTCCGTTTTGATAAAGATCGGGCATCATTGCTGTGGAGACCCGGTGCGAAACCAACGATGGGAACTGTATATATATATATATATATATATATATGAGAGAAGAAGGGAAACCAAGGGCCTCCTCGATTTTTGTTAATCCCGACCATACACAGTCAACAGACAATGAAGCCAAGGAAAGCATTGGCGAAATAAGCTGTGGTTGAAATTGAAATCTAGGAAATCGTTAAGAGGGAAATGAAAGTGCACGCAAAGATAACTTGCCGCCGGTGGGAGCCGAACCCACAACCTCCGTTGGAAAAAATGCAGGACACTTTTTAGCCCAAAGCGCACCACCACAGACGGGTATCCTACAGGGTTGCTAACATTGCATACGTACCATATCGCAACAAGTTTACCACCTGCGTTGTTTTAATGGCTTCCATAGGTCCACTCTCAGGTCTCAGCTTCCTGTTTACCCCTTATCACAAGACGTCAGCGTGACGTCCAAAATTTCAAAATACTTTCGTATGCTTCGTGCTCCGTTTTGATAAAGATAAGTCTTCTCCAAGCTTGCTATGTCGGGACCTTAGTCCCCCCTTTTTTTTTCTTAATTCGCGAACGTCCTAGTCTATCGACAAACAATTACTTTGTCGCCGAACGGACGCTGTAAAAATTACTGACGTCAGGAGCAGCAAGCGAGAGAGTTTCAAAGTGGCGTCTCCTCACGTCTTTAGATTTTGGATATTCTCTAGATTTGCGAAGCCCCTGCTCGCGGTAAGGCACCCAATAAGAAATAAAATAAGTTGACCCCATGAAATACTACTATATCAAGCGAACAATAGAGTACGACACTTGGGAAGCTAAACCAAAGAGACAATGGAATTCTTATTGCACGCTCATGCCCGCATAATTTTCGCATCAACTTCTTTCGTATGAGCACGTGAGGAGTGATAAAACCTCCACAGCGAACGCTTCCAGGCAAAAGGGCGGAAGCAAGAGCGCATGACGAATAAAGCCTAACGTCTACAAGCACAGGTATAAAGGCAGGAGGAAGCATTTGTTAACATTTTAGAAAACGGTTGAAAAGGTTTCGATGCGGCGGCTTCGGGGTATAAACGCTGAACATATCCTTGGTGTACGTGTAGTTGTGTGATGTTTTAGTCAAGGATCGAGGTACGAGGTCGATTAACGACGTCATACTGAAAGAAATGGAAGGCGATTTTATCATATTTATCGTTGAGTATCATATAATGGCGACGGAGATGTTGCTTGTCTTTATTTATTCCTAGAGTATAGCATAACTTGCATTGCACCTACCACGCTTGCGGAAAAGAACAACAATATTAACACAAACGAGCAGTTCAAGTCGTTGAGAAAGCACGCTGTCGGCGACAAAAGATTTATTTTAGATAGCACTCCGCGAGGAGTGCGACAGGCCTGATTTTTATGACCTGCGAGACCGCCGATCCTTTCAGCGAGCTGTATATAGCAGTTTTGAAGCGAACTCAGCTATCTGCGCCGTGCCGATAATTTACGGGTCTCTTCCTTTCAAAATCACTGCAGGTTACCTATCCATGAGCTGCAATGAAGTGAAAGAGCTGTTGCCCGTCATTTTTAGATGTGTGCTTCAAGCGATATTGTTCTCAATCGTTTTCTTTTTTTTTCGTTTCCTGTGCTTAAGCCACCGCCAGACGTCGATCTATACAGGGAACGCCTTCTCTCTTTCTACGCACCCCCATTGTAACGGCATCATCGATGGCAGTGAAAAATGTCTTTTCATGGCGTCCTCCCCAACTAGCCATAATAGACTTGCTTTTTTAAAGAACAGCGTGTCTCTCTTTCAGAGCACAGCGTAAAGACGTCACTTGCACATTTCAAAATGATCTCAAATACTGTATCCCAGCACGAATTTGACTGACTTTCACCATATCTTTTACATTTTTATTTACCTTCTACGAAGAAATCGCTGTTTTGCAATGTGATAAGTTCGAATATATTGTAGTCGAGCATACACTTGGTCCTGAAGTGTAAAGATGTGTTGTAAATTTTAAACATTTCGAAAAGTTTGAAGTAGTCTGCTGAACACGAGGTCACCGTTTCGGTTCCCGGCCACGATGGCCATAATTGGACAACGGGGAAAAGGGGGGGGGGGGGGGGGGGGAGGTTATTCTGTCGGAATGCAATGCATACTCCTGTATCGCACTTTAGGTTCACGTTAAAACACCGCAGGTAGAAAAAAAATTATTGCGGAGCTCCCCACTACGGCGTAACTCAAAGACCATGTGGTTTGCTTGGCACGTTAAAACACCGCGAATGTAGCGTTCTGGGTCTTGACATGCACTTGATTGTTTTTCATTTATACTGCAACACAAATATATCCCTTAGCTTTTCAGACTGGCGAGAGCACCGTACTTCGGCCTGCTTTTAGGGTTTGTATTTCTATTTTTCATTTGTTTTTATTTTATTAATGGCTACACAAACAGAATGGTTCGTTAAATTAACGCTCAGCGCAAGACTGTTATCGCTCAGTGCAAGATGCGCATTTCTGTTAATGAAATTAATCGAATGTTATCGCTTGCTTTATCCGCTGTGCGTTGTCGCCGAACCTTGTGTAATCAGACTGCAGGCGTGACAATATTACTGCCAATTTAGGAGTAGCCTGCTATAGGTTCCTCTAGGCAAAGCTTTCCACTTTTCATTCAAAACCGCCTCTCTCGCTCTCTCTCAGGATAGCATAGTATAAGAAGATCGCAAATACTGCACTTCGGACATGCATTGTGCTGCTTCTTTTTTATTTCTTATTTATTAACTCGTCACGTTGAATTACGTGAGGTTCACCCTCACCTTAACAAGAATTTAAAAAATTCTAGTTCAACATGAATTTTGTAGTTACTGGTTCCACCTGGTGTTGACTCGAGAGACTCAAGGACGATAATTTCCAAACTCGAAAAAAGTGAGATTGCTTTCAACACTTTCCGCGTTAATATCAATACATGCTCTTCGAGCACGTCGGTGAGAAAGGAAGATATCGAAGTTTCAAAGTTTACTCAAATACCAAATGTACATAAGCACACGAAGTCCTCGTTCACATTCGCCGCTCTGAATGGAGCAAACTATTCCTTGGCCATTGTTTTAACGCGAGAGCGTTAAGGGCCTCGTGTCGCAGAAAATTCGGCGTCGGCGTCGGCTGTCGGCATCGGTGTAAGCATCCGTGTCTGGCGGAAATAATCATGCCGGACCACATCATCCCGAACCACCCCATCCGACGGAGCCTTCGCGTGGCGCAAGGCGTTAGTAGAACAAAACTTGAATTTCTCAAAGTAAAATCCGTCAGAAAAATCGTAAAGCAGGATTTAACCACAACCTACAGACGTAATAGCGTCGGACTGTAATTTGAATATACGAGAAAAAAGACTGATAAGGAGGGAGGGATCTTTGAATGCTATCGCGTTTCACTCTTAAAGGCTGAAGCTTAAGCGTCCTCCTATTCTGATAGTGTTTCACGGTACTTTGGTTCTAGGCAACATTGAGAGGAAAGTTGAAAACCGAGCCTTTCTAAATTTTGATCACACCCCAGGTCACAGAAAATACGGTATCGGTGTTGGCGTCAACGGCATCCAATAACGCTATCGCGTTCCACTCTTAAAGGCGAAGCTTAAGCGTACTCAAGTTTTTTGCACTTCACTTCCCTTTTTATTCGACAACGGACGTTAGCAATGCAATGGCATCACCATTTCTTGCATTCAAAATTAAATAAAATGTCTCGTCTATTACATTTCTCTCTGCTGAACAGCAAAAAGATGAAAGATTAAAAAAAACAAGATATAACGTTGGACTGTTTCGGCCATGATGCGAAGCAGTGACGTTAAGTTGGAGCCGTATTATGCGCAGTAAGCCTCGAACCATTCTGCGCTTGTATCGGTTCAAGCAAACATTCGTGGATGCGCGCGAAAAAATTAGGTGAAGAAGAAGACTTTCATTGACGAGTCCTGTCCGAGATGTCTTCGCATGTGGAGGTGGAGCTTTCTGGTATCGAAGTAGAGAAACACGGTTTTCTTTCTTCTTTCTTTTTATTATTATGCCTTTCGCTTCTTCTTTTGCCTCTTCGCATGATTGTAGATAGGCTACAGAGCTTGGCGTCAGCCAATCAAAGCGCGTCATTCAATCATTCGGGCACAGATGCTGGTTGCGTGGGCAAGCCCTTCACACGCAGTGTTCGCCTCTCCTGTAATAGCTGAGACTGTCTGAGAGTGGTCTAGCAAAGAGAAACCGTTGGACTGTTGCATGCGCAGCAGTTTCAAGGACGTGGAGGAACTTTTGTGGTGTTCTGTGCGTGCGTGCGTGCGTGCGTGTGTGTGTGCGTGTGCGTGTGTGTGTCTGTGTGTGTGCGTGTGCGTGTGCGTGTGTGTGTGTGTGTGTGTGTGTGTGTGTGTGTGTGTGTGTGTGTGTGTGTGTGTGTGTCTTTCGATGTCACCCCGCAAGGGCATGTGTCATCTGCTCTGTAGAATAACTACTGAGAAAAAAAGGAAAAAGAAGAATTGCGGAAACGTAAAATCTCTGACAGACGACGTGTGAGTTGGAATGATATGACTTCTTATGATATGACTAATAAAGATCGGTCCCCTCGGTTTCCTTTCTTCTCCGTTCACACACACACACACACACACACACACACACACACACACACACACACACACACACACACACACACACACACACACACACACACACACACACACACACACACACACACACACACACACATATATATATATATATATATATATAGTATTGTTACGGAGCGATCCATACATGGATGAACGTGTTGCTTGGCAGAGCGACGCAGACGACGATGAAGACGCTTGCACGTGTGCCGGATCAGACGACTCTTGCCCTAGCCCGTCTTTGTATGTATATTCTATAAATACATCCTTCACCTCCATCTCGCTTCCGTCACAGTATTTTTATAAGTAGGCTATAAGCGCAGCGAACGAGACGTTTTTGCAGAGGAGTTTCCAGACAAGGGAGACGAACTTCGCTACTAATAACGTGAGCTATAGATGACTAATGAACAAAATTCCATAAATAACTTTATATTACTGCCTTGGGGGCAGTTGTTTAAATGACGAAAATGAAGGCAGTCACGTTTTAATGCACTCTCCTTTTTTTTAATCTTGAATGTCGTACCTAATTCGAGATATTTATCAATTTCAACGGTAAATCTAGGCTATATCGAAACCGAGCGCGTCGGAAGCGCAGAAAACGTGGTCCCGCTGTCATATCAGGCGGAAACGATGCATGACGACAAGCGCGCGGAAGCTTGAAGCACGGCGTCTCGGCCAACCAGGCACGACAGCTACTGATACGGCACGCTTTGCCTGGAAAGCATGTGCGGCTGTGCACCGGGCCAGGATTTGCCTCGACAAGCTATCATTCAAACTTCGCCCCCCACTTCTTTTCGGGGCGTTGCCGTCAGACACGCGGCGGGATGCGCTCGGTCTCGATATTTCCTCGATTGATCCTTGAAATTCGATGACGAATATCTCGAATTAGGTGTGATTCGCAAATTTTTTTAATGGGTGTGCATTAAAATGTGACGGCCTCCGAATTTACCATACAAAAACTGCCCCCAATGCACTAATAAAAAGTTGATTAATACCTTTTGTTAAATAGTCCTCTGAAGCTCACGTTATTAGGGGCAAAGTATGTCCACCTCGCTTAGGCACTCGTCTGCAATAATGCCACGTTCGCTACGCACAGTATATTTTTATAAAAAACTTGTATGGTCTAAAAATCTCTCTCTCTCTCTATACATACATACATACATACATACATACATACATACATACATACATACATACATACATACATACATACATACATACATACATACATACGTACGTACGTACGTACGTACGTACGTACGTACATACATACATACATACATACATACATACATACATACATACATACATACATACATACATACATACATACATACATACATACATACATACATACATACATACATACATACATACATACATACATACATACATACATACATACATACATACATACATACATACATACATACATACATACATACATACATACATACATACATACATACATACATACATACATACATACCGGGTGTTCAAAATTAAGTTTCACGGCATTTTTAAAAATTGCCCGTGGCAGGTAGCATAATTTTTATCGTCGTGCTGGGTTATTCGAAGAAGCGGACATTAGTAGCAGGAGAAATCGAAACACGTATTCAACTAATTAACAAAAAGATGGCTAATGAACTTCATAGGTTAATATTTACGACACGTATTGCAATTTACGAATTGTAGCCGGTGAGCTTGCAAGACGCACCTACTTGAAATGAATTTTCAGGACGACACCAGTTTCGAGATATGATTTCCCAAAGTGTGGGACCAAATACATGGGCGTTCCAGTTACTTTTGTGCTTCAATATACAGGGTGTCCCAGCTATCATTCAGCACGATTTAAAAAAAGAGGAACAGCGTTACGCGAAGCAAACCTAGTGCATATTGTTTCCAGTACAGTGGAGTAGCCGCCAGTAACTTTTTCGTTACTGAGATTTAATTAGGTAATTGTAATTAATTGTCTAACTCAAGAAGTACTGTCCTAATTATCAAAGTGTCAATGAGAAATTTGTAGAGCAACATTAAAAACTCCCGATACAGCTCTCTGTTGCTCAATACGTGCTACATAAATGCGTTTTTCCGAGTGTTAAAGAAGCCTGAGAATACACGCATAATTGCCGCGCGACTGGCCGCTCAAGGCACTTTGCGTGCATTTGCGGGATTCTTTCACGCGCGGAAAAACACTTTTATGTAGCACGCATTGAGCAACAGAAAGCTGTATCGGTAGTTTTTAATGTTGCCCTACAACTTTCGCATCGACACTTTGATAATTAGGACAGCACTTCTCGAGTTAGATAATTAATTACAATTACCTAATTAAATCTCAGTAACGAAAAAATTACTGGCGGCAACTCCACTGTACTGGAAACAATACACACTTGGTCTGCTTCGCGTAACGCCTTCCCCCCTTTTTTTTAAATCATGCTGCGTGATAGCTGGGACACCCTGAATAAACAGCATTTTGGTTAAAAAAATTAAGTGGAACAACAGTGCATTTTTACGACGAGTTCGATGGCGCATATCTCCAAACTGGCGTCATTCTGGAAATTCATTCCAAGTGGATACGCCTGACAAGCTCACCGGCTACAATTCGTAAATTGCAATATGCGTCGTAAAGTAATTAACTAAGAAGATTATTAGTGATTTTTTTTATTAGGTTGAATATGTGTTTCGATTTCTCGTGCTACTAATGTCCGCCTCATCGGAATACCCAGCTCAATGATAAGAATTATGCTACCTGCCACAGGCCATTTCTAAAAATTCCGTAAAACTTAAAGATGAACACCCTGTATATAACAGTATATAGCGCTGCTGACGGCGGTCTGCTCCGGACCGCTGCCAGTTGCACTTAGCTCCTCGAAGAGGCAGGACGTGTATCGAGTGAGCTACTAAACAACGCTTTGCAATGTGGTGAACGTGGTTTAAATCATGGATCCCGAACCTCGAAGAGCTGCGACGTAATGCTGACGCATTTACCGCTAAACCGCCACTGCATTTTCTTTTTCGTCGCAATAGCATTCCGCGACTTCTACCGCAAATAACGGATCCTTTCACGGACGATGCAACGCACTCCAAATTCAGTTTTTGCTGGTCAGCGTAAGCCCTGCGCCGGACCTCTTTCTTTTCACCAGCTTTCAACACCTATAGCGCTTCCTCCGAGACTCCCGCCTTATTAATTATTGAAAGAATAACGCGTACAAAAACTCTCATTACCCGTTTTTCTTTCGACTGGTTCTACACCAAAAGTAAAAAGAGGAAAAACCCTAATGAAGAATCGTTCCTGAAGAAGAGGCTTGCCCAAGAAAAGTTGCGCCTCCTTTCGAAACTTAACTGCTGAATACGCGGGAGTACGCGGGTTCACACACACCTATAGAAGGCGGCCGCTTCGCTTTCGAAACGCCTTTTTTCCCCTCCAGCGCTTCGCTTCTGCGCTGCATATAAACCGAGAGGAGTTCTATTACGTCGCTCGCGTACACCTCCTGCCGTGGGCATGAATATTGTATATCCCGTCTTTTCAATCTCTGTCATAGTTAGGCCTCCTGCGGCAGACGGCGACGACTCCTTTCGTTAATAAGCATCCGGCGTCATTACTCACGCCTCGCTGTCGCCAGCACGAGTACCCAGGGAAGACGAAGGAAAAGAAGGTAGGGGGGAAGGAGGGCTGCTGGCCTGAGGAGACGACAGCGGTGCGCGCCGCGGGCTGCCTCCGGGCCTCGGCCACCCAACTAATGACGACTAGGCTATACACCCCTCACGGCCACCGCTCCTGTGCAGGCACGTCCCGCGATGAAGCACCCACCGACCTTTTGAAAGGTGTGTATGCTCGCATCACATTCGCGCCGCCAAAGCGATGGGGTTCTCGCGAGTTCCTGCTCATTTGACGGTTTTCTTCGAGAAGGAGGCACGAATGACTCCTCGACTCGTGCCTGGTCGCGGACAACCGTTTGGGCGGCGTTTATGAAAGAACGCGTGAGACCCACTCCTAGACGACGGTCAGCGTCGCGCGCTGACTCTAGGGTCTCCTTTAGGTCTAAGTCCCAGCCAAGCAACCTGACTATGTCTTCCGGGCAGGTTGAACGGGGGTTTGAATCCAGATTCTAATCTAACGCCAATTCCTCAGACGTGCCTACTATGAGAAGTGGGGATAGAGTTATGCAACAACTGAACTTTGGCCGCTGCCGCACAACCTGTCCTGCCGCGTAACGAACTTGAATTGCCGCACTTCTGTGGCCTCCCCATGCAAAAATCCCGCCGTGAACTCGCCCAAGTCTAGCTCGCCCGAGTCGATATTCTTATCCGAAACGGAATTTGGTTCTGCCGCGCACGATGACTGACACTTAGTAAAACAAGAGAGATAGATGGGAGGAAGGAAAGGCATGGAGGTTATCCAGACTTGGTCCAGTTTGGTACCCAACACTTAAGGAGGGAGAGGGGGGAGTGAACGAAAGAGAGAGAGAGAAGACACGAGTCTTGATCGTACGTTCACGTGCACTGAGCTAAGTGCAACATGTCTACAGTCAATGAGCAACACGAAAACAAAGTGAGAGCAGGAGCCAACGTTTCGACAACGTGGCTCCTGCTCTTAGCTTGTTCTCGTGTTGCTCATCGTCTTGAATTTCCATCTCCCGCATTCCCCGTGTTTCCCCATGTCTACAGTCAGGCATTCAAGTCTGTTGACTTCAGGTACACAAATATTTCTGTTGTTCTTAAGGCCTGTTATTAGTAGCATGCGGTTAAAGGAACGGGTGAGATACAGATGTATAATTGTCATAGTAGTATAGTGCTATAGTGCTTATTATTTATCTACAAACGGCAGAAAGTGTGTTTTTCGCTTTTGCACGCTCGCTAACTTGCAAGGCATTTTTGTCGCCATTAGCTCAGTTAAGTCATGTTTTGAAGCTAAAGCATAGAGTTTTATGCTGAGGTTGCTAGAGGAAAACCCGACAGTCAAAGCATTCGTGGGAATCATAGGCCTTTATACGATCATTTTCTATCAGATTTTGCATGGATCTCTTCAGAAAGCGCACACCAGCTTCTTCTTCACGGTTAAGTTTTGTGGCGTGCTGGCCTCACGTTTCTTCCGAGCAGGTGAGGCTTTCATTTTCCAGAGTAATACATTTTACTACGTGATTCGCACCACACAAAAAATCCCGACACTTACGAGTACGTCAACATTCTGCAAAATGTATAACATGTTTCATAAGTGACACTCATGCTGCGTAATCATTTAAAACATTTGTCGCAGATATATTTCTTGCGTTTTCCAGAAAGTAACATAATTGTGCAAATCTGATTGAAGGATAGGATAGGAATAAACTTTATTTGTCCAACGGTTATGACAAGAAACGAATTACTGAACATATTTGATATAACACAATATGAATAATTAAGGAATCAACGCAATCACTCGAAGCCAGAGGGAGGAAGTAGAAGCAAACCCGTTTGCTACCTATCATTCGCACGCTGGCTGACATACATACTTCGCGGCGCACGCAGACACTATAGCCGCAGATTTCTATCTCGCATTCTCAGCATGGAACCCTGAGGGCCGAAGTAGGGTTTTTTTTTTATTTATTGCGTGTGCATTGATGCATTGTCACTCAGAGTCACGTAAGCACTCGCAATAAGTGTTAGCGCAAACCTTTCTTTTAGCTCTCCTCTCGGTTAATGTTGCATCAGGCTTTGCGACAACACGCGAGGATAACCCGTTAGTTCTACCCCGCTCGGCTAGCAGGCGCGGCAGCAACAGCCTCCCAAAGCCGATGGTCCATAGCCGTGCACCGAAGCCAGGCCGGACGACCTTGTTGCTGGCAGGGTCTGTGGCAGCGTCCCTTCTTTCCTTTTGCCTTGCCCTTCCTCCCACTCGGTTTCACGGTCTTACTTCTTCTTTATGCTCCCTTCACCTCCCCCCCCCCTTGTCCCCCCCCCCCTTTCCCGAGCCCGACGCCTGGACTGGGGATCGGAAGCGCTGCCGGTTGCCAGGGGCAACGGTTGCCATGGTCACACCAGGCCTGCCCGCCCGCCCGCCTGCCTGCCCAAATGCTCCCGCTGCTGCTTCTGCTGCTCGGCCAGGCGCCGCCAATCCTCTTCCTCATTCTCCTCCTCCTCCTCCTCCTCCTCTCCGCAGCCTGTCCCTCTCCTTTTTTTTTTATTTCACTTCGTCTTCCCATTTTCTTAGTGTATTTTAGTTGTGCGTTCCTTTCTTCCAGCCCTCGCGCCGGCCTTTTTTCTCTCAATCGCTCATCGTCTTCCAACCCTTTCGCGCTGACCGCTGTGGACTTTTTCGTGCCTCATTGTTCATATTCCAGTGCCGTCTCTTTACCCGGCCGCTTCTGAAGCGCTCAGTTATTCTCTCCTGTGGTTCGTTCTCTATATCTGCTCGCGCCTACCTGCTTCTTTTGTTAAATATTTATGCGGCCACTAGGCGGTTGCCGCCCGTGTGGAAATGCGATACCCACCCGATGAACGGGTTGCTACTCGTCGGGAGGTGACGCACGTAAAGGAAATACCATAAACTTATACCTATCCTAAATTAAAATAATTAAAATAGGACAATCTTATAAGTCTAGACTGTAAGGAAATATAAAGCTTGTACAATGTTATAGTTCATTAATTAGCGAATTAAACGGGAGGACACCTTATTAAGTCGTCCTCTTCCTAGCATTTTACAATCAGAAGAACAAGAAATGTTGAGATATCCTGTTTCTTTTTTTTTTTTTCATCGCTTGTCATACTGAGGCTTTTGTTCCTTCTGCTCTCCAATTTGCTCGACGTCTCTCGTCTGGTGCTGCGCTTTGCACGTCAAAGAAAGAAGCTGAAACTTTTTACTTGTAACGCCGCGCGCAACCAATGAAGCCATCGCATTTTATAAAGGTATAAACTACACTGATTTCCAATGCACTGTTTTCCATATTCGTAACTACATCTATAACTTTCTTTTTCTTTTTTTTCCTCTCGTTTTCTCTCTTGAAAACGCTGTTCACCGATGCGGTTCTTTGCTACTTGGGGGAGAGAGAGAAAATTTTCATTTCGCACAGAACCAGGAATTTATGCGTTAAACCAAAACAGCTGCTTTGGGAAAATAATGAAACGAAGGTTTGATTCTCAGTAAATTCAGAACTACCTGTTTAGGCGTGCACATAGCATACAGCATCTCCAGCACCAAGTGAAGGGTCTGAACTAGTCCTCCATGGGCTAAGAGGACGCGTGATAACGAAAACCTTGATTCCATTTCAGCTATAACTGACTGCGTGGACATCTTTTTATTTTACTGCGACTGTAGTTAAGAGCTCTATACTCTGCTTGTCACGTCTGTTAGTCTATCCATTCCGATACGCAATCATCGGCCACCAGTGTCACTGAGGATTGAACTCGTGCCTCTGCGGCAGTCTGCAGATGACAACTCGACAACGTGATGTGCATTTGACCAGATAAGACAACTTCAGCAATACATCGCAGCACGCTTAGGCCGCGTGGTGCAATTTTCTTTTTTTTAACAGACGCCACGGCTTGGTTTATGAAAACAAGTGAACAATGAGAGGTTGTAGCGGAGCAAAGGCCAGTGGAAGATTTCCAACGCTAGAACCACTCGTATTGTCACGGCTAAACAGGCATACGCCATATTCCGGTGCTCACACTCATATGGCAAAGCATCTTGCAAACGTAATACCGTTGCGCGTCATTTCTTGCCGCCAACGTACCCCTCAGTCCGTTTTCTTTTTCTTTCTTTCTTTTTTCTCGTTTTTGAAGAGCAAATATAAGCACAGTACGCTGCCGCATCCAGATTCTTATTTAGCAGTTTCTTTCTTTCCTACTTGCATTCGGTGTTGTACGTCTCGCTCACTTTCTTTTTTTCCCCTCTCTTCATCTTCGCTTCGTTCCGGTACATCGCATCCATTCAACGCCGCGGTTTATAACAACGTCCGCAACCTAAAGACCCCGCCGGAAAAAAGACAGAAAGAGGGGAAAAAAAGAAGAAAGATCGATTTTGGGGATACCAACAGCACTTGGATCGCCAGGGCGCGGACCATCTCTTCCCTTTCGGTTGAGCAGGTTTCCAGCTTAGGATGCGAGATAGGAAGACGACTAAAACGCCATCACACTTTTCAAACGTTCCCCCTCGCGTCATTTCTGACATTTTGTTTTTCGCGCTTAGGCAACGACGTGCTGGGCCAGTGACACAAGTTTCGAGGGAACGAAAAAAAAAAAGAAAGCGACAGTGAACGAAACGCAACGAATAACTGAAGGGTAATGATGAAACGGCCTTAAGACGAGCCGCAGCAATCAAAGCGCATATTTATCTAGTAGCGCATGACCTGGTTTATCCTGTATGCATTGAGTTCAACCTGACATTCTCGTGCCACGTCTGTCGTCGTTATCCTCAAAGCAGAAAGAACAATAAAATTTTAAAAAATACGAACGCAGTCGAGGTCTGCCAGGACTTGTCCTACGTGAAATTTAAACCCCTGATTTCGCCATTCGGCTGATGAAGCGCACGCAGGTGGGAGTTTTTAACTATTCGTGCGCACTGTTGTTGCTCGGTTGCTGACAGTGCTGAGGGATAAGATTAGTTGCGATAGGGCGCAGCTGGGAAGCATGAGCGCTAACAACAGGATGTAATAGTAAAAATATGTTGCGATATCTCAATGGGACAAAAGCGATTAACACTGCCATTGCGCAGCGATGCGTTCCTTGGCCACGCAATACCTCTTTCTTTCTTGCAATCTTGGTGCGCCACCTACGAACCTACAAATATAACACAACGCTGAATATACCTTGCGTGCTGAAGCATAGGCCACCGACCGGGAGCCACCTAGCCAAACGCAGCGCTTAGTAACAGCAGCCATGCCAGAGCAGCCGGAAAATCTTGAAGAAAATGAACGGCCGCAGCTGCAAACGGGCCTCGTCTCAGTACCACTCTACCCTGATTGCACTTAAAGGAGGCGCCTCTTCGATTCCTGAGCTATGAATGTGTAATGTGGAGCATCCGAAGTAGCTGCTGAGCACGAGGTCACGGGGGCAATTAGCTGCCACGTTTTCGCCAGGGTCTGAAGACAAAAGACGCTAGCGTATGTGGCTTTGTGTGCACGTTAAAGACCCTCCTAGTGGTTAAAATTATTCGAGAGACATCCACGACGACGGAATATTTCGTAGTAGCTTGAGCCGTTATACGTGCTTTGGGACGTTATACCGCATTTTTATAGCTTGGCACTTCATGCGTCGACTCAAGCAGTTCCTAAGCCAGAGTTCACCTAACAGCGATATTGGAGCGCCTTAGTCAGAATGGTCGCGCGCTATAGGCTTCAACACGTTATGACCCGCCGACGCTGCTCATCCGACTCCGCCGAGTAGAAGGAAGTACTGCAGCTCTGCGCTTCGGTAACACTTCTACGCGAAGGTTGAGCCACTGCCGTGCCCGAGGTAACAATGAGGAGCCAAATTCACAAAGCTTTTCGTTCGAAAGTACAATTTGTCCATTGGATGGGCACCTTCGCTAATAATAAGCCCAGCATCATGATTGGATGGAATTCCTTCTTACGAACAATTTTAGCGCACGAGCGTATTGCGAATTGAATCGCGCGCGGGTACTTATGCATAACGAACCATCGAGGTCGCACATTGAAACCGCGACCTGCTTCCTGCTCAGTAGCACAAAGTCACGACAAATCAGGGATATATGATAATGACTGCCCTTTATATCACAAGGAGGGAGTACGGAACGTGTCGCAGTGTTTCTGACGGTGGACGAGTGCACGCGTGCCTGCCGAATTTTTTTTTTTAACGTGTGCCCGGCTCTCGGCAGACGTAAGGCGCGCGCAAGCACTTGTTTGAACACTTCGAACACGACAGCTGCCTTCGACGTAATTGCAACAACATGGCTTGTAGGACGCAAATGGGTACATAGAACTACACCAATGCGTGTGGAGAGAGGATTCAGGTCCCACTGACGGCGGCCCGAAGTCGCTTCTTGCCATTTCACTTCGCTTTGCCCTTTTCATTAAATATTTTAATTATAGAACAATTTACCCATCACATGATGTTACTAATATGACTCCAAATGTCTTTTTTAATGGCTTAGTTCCCCTGTGCTTTCCCTGGTTTCATTGTCTGATGGCTTAACATGTTTATTATACTTGACAAAAAAGGGAGCCCCTCAGTTTTCCTACAGCACTTTCTCTCTCTCTCTTTGCAACTGGAAAAATAAGACAACAATAACAACCGACGCCAATCCTAAATATTGAAACATCGGTCTCAATAGCCTCATCAAACAAGACCGGCAGCAACTGACCCGACCTTCGCACGCGGCGGTGACGACATACCCCCTTTCCCGGTCGAAAATAAAGTGTTTAAAACTGTATCGAGTCGACGATCACAAAGAACAAACAATACGTAAAATAACAATCGAAGCAGCACGAAAGGTTGGCGAGCGATAGGGCCCAAAGAAACAGAACGAGGTAACGGGTTGACCCGGTTTTTCCGACAATTTGTCGTCCAATCCGGACAAATGGTTTGACGACGACAAATTGCCACCGCGATAACAATATCGGGCCGTCGCGCGACCGGCGGCGCGGTATTGGATCCGCCGCTCCCACCAGAGAGAGCTCGGGCTCGCGCTCGAAGCCGAAGGTCAACCGCGGCGGCTGCTGCTGGGACCACCGCCGGCGCCGCTTTAAACGCCACCCATGGGAACCATTCGGGCGCAAAACCCGTGCGCGACACGAAAAGGGGTGGACGAGTCGAGTTAAAAAAAATAAAAGGACAGATAAAGGTAGAAGGCAACGCAGAGGCCGCCCGGAAAGCGACGGGATGAAATCGGTTCTAGGTCGATCCCGTTGCATGGAAGGCGCCACAGGCTTTGCGTCGATGAAACTACTTGTTGGTCCATGCACGCGACAGTTGGACTAGTTATGTTTCCCAGCGGTTTATTTCGCTGTAGTTAGTTGGCGGGCGTGATTTTTGCACGATTTGTTTTACCAAGTAGCTTAATCTGTTAGAAAGTTGGCTGTTAAGTTAGTCAGTGCGTTGGTTAGTGAGCTGGTTAATCAATTTGTCTTTGTACGCCCGTACCCTAAGGGCTCTTTTCGAGTATTACACGGGAGAATTAAAGTAAAGCAAGAAAACGTGCACAAGTTGTCGGTGAAAACAACAGCAAGATAGCGAAAAGATACATGTGTAAGTGAAATTATTATTATTACTATTATTATTATTATTATTATTATTATTATTATTATTATTATTATTATTATTATTATTATTAGACCTTTCCATGTGCCTGCCTGTCATCACGAACACTCAACTGTCCACAGAATACAGAATCTTTATAACGCTTACTTTCGTGAACTTGATATCTTTCATAACTCCTTGTCATCCTTCTTGTCCGAGCTTTGCCTTGTATTATAATATCATGTATTGTTCAAGTGTCCTTCTCCTCCTTTTTCTTTTGTATTTACTTTGCGCTTTGTTGTCCGTACTCTCTTCTTTTCACAATTTTTATTTTTATTCATTTATTTTTTAATGATTTTTCCTTGAGTGTCTTGTTTTTGGTTTGTAATGTATGCGTGCGCCAGCACTCAGACCTTAGGGTTGTTCTTGGGCACGTTAAATAAACGCGATTGAATGATTGATTATTATGATTATTATTATTATTATTATTATTATTATTATTATTATTATTATTATTATTATTATTATTATTATTATTATTATTATTATTATTATTATTATTTGGTCTGTGCACACATACACACAAGGACACGCCGGAAATAGGGAGGGAGCAAGCTGACAACTGCCACCGAGAGGTGTACAACGCCTGCCTACTCTTTCAGGAGGAGGGAATGCAAAGCAAGGAGTATAATCAAAAAAGTAAACACGGGAATTTGAATGGCATTCTCAATTGATGTTAAAAAGGTTCTGCTTCTGAACAAATTTGTCCTGGTTTACTGGGAATATAGCAGCTCGTGGCGGGTGATTCCAATTACGAACCCCAAGAATGAAAAGATTACTAATTTCTAACATAGGGACCATAGATTCGTTTTCTTTCAACATTTTGTACATCGTGCGATGCTGGCTGTTCAGGCTGGATGAAGACAGGGAAGAAAAGCAGAATAGTCATCGTGAATAGCCATCAGCCGAGAAATTGTAAACAAAAAAGAGTTTGAAGAAAATGTTAACGAATCATATGGCGGTCATTTTCAAGAGCCTCTCGCGTTACAGGGAGAGAGCACTCCAATTGCCACAACCGATAAAGAGAGACAGAAAGTCGGTAAACGGTAATTAGCCGGTAGAAAGAAAGCGGGGGAATAGGGAAATAAGAGGGAAAAGGGGAAAAATTAATAATATCTTGATAGTTTAGCTCGCACTGACAGGCTTGACATGCAAAATGCGACGTAAAATATGATGGCGGATAAAAGAGCATGACATAAAAAAAATCTGCAGCCCTTCCCCTGTCGAGAAAATGGGGGTAAGCAAAGTTTGTCGTTTGTGTACCTGACCTACTACTTTTCCTTCCCTTTCGTACTACTTGTCCTTCTACGTTTCCTTCCATTTCGTGCAACTTCTCCTTTCGTTGCGTCGTACGATTCTCTGCTCGTCGCTGTTGTCGTTTGCGTTCGATGTCCCGAGTTTGCTCGGCGGCGTGGTTAGCAGCATTCGCCCGCCATTGCCACTTTCGATTCTTCGAAATTAAATTGCTTCAAAATTAAATCTGTCCGTCACGGTAAGACAATGAATGGCTTATACCCCCTTAAACAATGGCTCATACCCCCGTAAACACGGCCTCCCCATTAGGACGGCAGAAAGAAAGTCAAATTCTACGTTGGAATGATTAGCGGCAACGCAGCCAGCTGTGGAAGCAGACGACGACGACGAACGCGGGAGCAGTGGCACGAGCGCATACCGAGCACGAGCCCACGAGCCAGCTGCGCAAGAAGACGACGACGCTCGAGCACTGAGAGCTGCTGTCTTTTTCTTTTTTAGCGTTACATCGCCGGCGCAGGCTAGCGTACACAAGCTTCGCCTGAAAAACGCACGCACGTAGAAACAAAGGACAGCTAAACACACTATAGCACACAAACTAAAAGTTGTTTGTAGAGTTACATTTAGGCCTGTATCCCGCAGGAATATCTGGCGGGAATAATATCAGCATCTTCGTAGTGCGTGAAGCAAGAACAGGCACACCGGTGCAGTCCAGGAACGTTTTGTAGGTCAAGACGCTTGTCGTGACGCATGTGTAAAACGTTTCTTTACTGTTTCACGCATGGTGGTTGCCAGTGATAACAACCATCTTATGATATTTTTCTCAGCCCTTCAGTCAACTTCTTTATTTTTCAGAACAGTGAGAAAGCTTATTAATATCTGGAGAGGTTAGCCTACCGAGCGGCTAATCTCTCGTGCCACTCCAGGTGAGATGTTGAGAGATGAAAAAGAAAATCTTGGGTTTTACTTGCCAGTTCCACTATCTCATTATAGGGCAAGATGAAGGAAAGGGAGTGAGATAAAAACAAATAAAATGCACACACACACACGCACACTAACACAACTACACTAACACAAAATTATTTACAGAGTCTCATTAAAGCTTGTGTCGATGTCGCGCAGGAATGATATATCAGCGCTATAAGTTGGGTACAGTTGAGATTCCGGACATTGCTACGGTCCAAGAACGTCCTGCAGCTGGAGTCGCGTTTCATGTGGAACGCTTAAAGTGTTCTTCCAAGACAGTCCTTGAGGTTGTCAAGCGAGTGCGAATAGAAATGAATTTTTTAACGCCCTTGTCAACACCACAGGTAGGAAGAAATATCGTGCAGGGCAAATTAATAATAAATAAGTACCACCTCGCGTAAGCGACACTCGGGTCAACTTTAATAATAAATAAATGATGTCTGACATACGCGACATTCGGGCGAATCCGATGAAGGTTATGTTTAGGCAGCGGTATATTTGTGGCTATATGCTCCGATGCCTGCGTAGGCACTGTTTTCTTTTCTTTCTTTCTTTCTTTCTTTCTTTCTTTTCTTTCTTTCTTTTTTTTTTTTGCTAGCTCGACGAAAGGTATGAACTTTTTCTTGTATCTGAATGTGAAAGTGGCGCGGAAGTTGCTAAAAAAGAGTGATATCATCATGACGAGCATTAAAGCGCTCATAATTTTGTGATGCTCTCCATTTTGGCAAACATAAAAGCTGTTTCCAGCATAAACCTGGAATGGGATCAGACGTGGGCGCATAAGTGAAGGAAACACTAAAAGATGATGGTAGATGTCATAGTCATTAGCACGACTAAGCAAAAATGACAATGACTAAGCGAAAAAAGATTAACACTCAAAATCCACTGCAATGGGTTCGGACGTAGGCATTAAGTGAAGAAAACACTAAAGGATGATGGCGGAAGTCATGAGCATGAGCATGACTCAGCAAAAAACAATGACTCAGTGAAAAAAGATGAACACTCAAAAACAACTGAAATGGGTTCGGACGTGGGTACTAAGTGAAGGAAACACTAAAGGCTGGTGGTAGATAGCCACTGAGGTGGCTTAAAGGCACTGACTGAATTCATAGTCATGAGCATGAGTCAGCAAAAATGACAATGGCTCAGCGAAAAAAAAGATTAACACTCAAAAACCACTGGAATGTGTTCGGACGTGGACACAAGTGAAGGAAACACTAAAGGCTGATGGCGGAAGTCATAGTTATGACGATGACTCAGCAAAAAATGAGAATGACTCAGCTAAAAAAGATTAACACTCAAAAACAAATGGAATAGGTTCGGATGTGGTACTAAGTGAAGGAAAATGCTAAAGGTTGATGGTCGATCGAAGTCATAGTGATGCGCATGACTAAGGTTTTCGCCTTAAGGTTTCTAAGGTGTAGCCTAAGAGACCCCTGAGGACTCATGACATGCGTGTCATGTAGGTCATGAAATAGCCTCCTACGTCATGGTGCTCTCATGTTCGTTACGTTAACTTGGTAGGCTCCCCGCACACTGCGTCTCATAACATCGATTCCGCGTGGGATCTGCCGGTTTTTTAATCAAAAAAAGGATGCCTCTATCTGGATTGGTAAAGCGTCCATAAGTCTACACACGTCCGAGTATTATTTTATTAATGCTGCTGTTTAATATGCACAATATTCATGTCGTTTTTCTTTTTTGTATCGCGCAAATAAATAGTATATGTACTATTTGGAGCGTGCACTCCAAATAGTACATATACCGGTGGGTGGTCTCCTGGTAATAAAGAGCTGATAGTACCGCTAGCCGTCCTTGTATGTTTTGTGTTTGTGCCGGTCCATCACTTTGCGTTAAGTTACCATGATCAGAATGCAAACTCTACCGGTCTAACAGTCAGCGCTTCTCTCAACCTATCTTGAAATATTGTCGGGCTTGATTATATAGAGACAAGCTTCCGTGTTTGAAATAGTTGTAATACGTCAGCATAGCCGACTGTCCTCAGCGACTGCTTTTAGCGCGTTGAGCAGAGCCCTAAAGTGCACGCAGTGTCAATTCTCTCTCTCGTATTTCTCTAGTTGCATTTTGTTTTTCAACCCGTTCAGCACGCTGTAGCAAGCCGGACGTGCGTCCAGTTGACTTCCCCGTCTTATTTCTACATTTCTCTCGCGCTCTTCCTGAACGAACAGTGGTCGGTCATGCGGTCGTCCCAATAGATTGCCTCTGGAAGTAAATCAGGGATATCTATAGCACAATAGCTGATAGATGTTCTGACGCAGCCGCAAGCATCGCGTGCAGAACTGACAGCCATTCGGATGAGTAATGAGTATGCTCTGTCGAAGGCAGGACTTCCTATTCAGAGTCGGTGCAGAAGAGTTGGCTCGTGTCACAGCAGTCCAGCTGGATGTCTGAGATGCAATGAAGGGTGCGCGGAGTTTGTTCATACCAACGATCGTAAACCTTCACTAATTAGGGCATGTAAGCAATAATGCAAAGTTGCATTGCAGCGTCTATTTATGCTAGTTAAAGTAGAACACAGTGTCTCTAGCACCCTTATCGCACTTTTATTGCTCTAGTCCCCCTCTTCGAATCAAAGCTTTATTGATCACTCGTCCACGTACCTAAAAATAGAGCATAGCCGCCTGTATATGCATAATTGTTTAACCCATCTAGAGGTTGCAAATGACATTGTGACTTCAACATGAATACACTTTCGAGCTGCGCCAACAAACGCCACCTTGCCTGTTCTGCCTCAAGAGTTCCGAGATAACAGAGCAGCGCCATTTTATCAAGTTTCTTTGCAACGTATCCCCATTTCTCAGGTTCAAATAACCACTGAGAAAGAATGCAGTCGCCTCCGCATGGCTAGAGTTGGTGGCGATTCCTACACAAAACACGGCTCCTATTTCAAATGACTGTGAGTCGCGAGTGCGAACAATTACATTTTTCATTACTTTCTTTTCTCGTCTGCGATAATGTTCACTTGTTTTGCTGACGAAGAAATGCCTTCATCACCAGCCGCAACGGAGCAACATCATCTTAAGGCATGGTGTCCTACAAACATACACCAAAGGGATGCATGGACGCTTTGGTGATACTATACTGCAGGCTTGTAGGTGACACATCAGAGTAGCAAGATAAGTGGGTGAAAAATAGACAGATGCCTGATAACACACAGAATGCCAAAATTAGAAAGCGGACGAAGAATCGGTTTGTCTTCGTCGGCATCGTAGTCGCCTTTGTCCTCAAATAAAAGAAAGTGTGAAACGGACGTAGAGGCAAGCACACGAAGGTATTTGTTAGTGTGAAGACATCAGGAGAGAAATCAGGCGCTCTTACCCATTCAAGTTACATCCATAAGTATTACGGAAATGTTATCACTATAGTGTGCGGGGAACAATTCATGCGCCTGCTTTCTCTCGCAAGGCAGAGTTTTAGTCGTTCCCTGTCGATCAGTAAGAAATTGTCATAAGCGGAGCTTGGAAGCAACTACTTACGATATTTCTTTCCCAGTGAAAAGATAAAGCTAAGCCGCCAGGTGAAAACAAAGCAAGAAAATAGTCTCAGCTCTGAGTATAGACGCCAGCAAATACCCCCTATGGGGGCCGTCATCTCGTGTCCCCTTCCTGGTGCCCCTATCACGCATCACCGATTAGTTCCGAAGTAAGCATGCTTTCGCTTCTCCCTATAGCACACGCTTAATGGCTTTCAATTCAGAGAGCTCCGGTTGTGTTTCTAACGAGACGCACGCGCTCCGCATTACACGGTCACCGGCGCCGATTTCGACGAAACATTCCAGCGCTCATCCTGTTTGCACTTGGCCGTTTTTTTTTTTATGCGTATAGTTTCTTTTGTACACTCGCTGATTCACGCGTGGTGTCTTTCTCGGTCATTCATTGGTTGCAGACATTCGTTTCAGCAGTTCAGGGACGCGGAACGTGATTCCGGTTCCGGCTTTGTGTACTTTAACGAAGTTAAACTGGTTAAACCCACTGCTGTTTCTCGCCAGCAATGGCGTTCTGCTGCAGAGAACGAGGTCGCGGGTTCTACTACCGACCGCAGCGGTCGCGTTACGACAGTAGCGACATGCAAGAACGCTCGTGCCCCCTAGGTTTAGGTGAGTGTGACATAACCCCTTGGTAGTCAAAATTAAAACGGAGCCTCCCACTATACTGCTACTGTCGTAACCTGGGTGCCGCGTTGGGGCGTTAAAATCAATCAATCAATCAATCAATCAATGTTAACGAAGCTCGAAGCACTAGATTGCGAAACCAAAAAAAAAAGCACATTGCAGCCGCTCAGTGTAGCATCCTTGCTTTCGGCACCACTTTAGTTTACTTCGCGACGCCTGTATGAACAGCGCTACCTCAACTAACGGTGTAAACTCAACCAGTTCAGCGAGCATGTTTGCCGGTGGACGATCGGATAATTAAGCGCCTGTACACACGGTAGTCTTTTATATAAGCTACATTTAGTCAGAGCTCTTCAAAATGCGAAGCGGAACGGACAACTGTAATAGACGTTATTTCGGTTGCGCTGTGCGACGACAACAAAGGCAAATACCTTTTGCTGATGAATAACACGCGCGTTGAAAAGATAGTACAAGCACGCTTACCTTTTAACAAGCCTCCCACCTGACTATACGTGGATCTGTGGATATATTACCCGCTGCATAGATCCGTGTTGGAATTTCATGAGCAGAATGAACTATATATGTACGTATAGAATGCTTCACCCGTTTTAATTTCGAAGAGTAAGCTTTCGGTTAAAAAGAAGTCCGCGAATAAAGTGTTGCAATAAAAACGATATACAAAATCC
>NC_051155.1:208071697-208134197 GCF_013339745.2 Dermacentor silvarum
AGATCCAAGCGTAATCTCACATGGGTACATTCGGACTAAAAACAGCACAACTGTGTCCTTGATGATGAAAGTCACCGGTGGCAGGTTAACGAGAGTAGAGGGCACACTAAATAAATGCTTCAGCGAACAATGTGCTTCTGCGCGTTGCTCGAAAAGTTTGAACAACTCGTACGTCATCAAGAGTACAAAGAAAATTTCACTGTAAATTCTTTCTCTGCACTCGCATTTCAATTTGTGAGAACGCAGACATGTGACCTTTAAATCAGTGCTGAATTTTGAAAATTAAAATGCAAGCGCAGAGAAAGAATTTTCAGTGAAATTTTCTCTGAAACTTAGCATTGATTTACAGGTCACATGTCGGCTAACCACGCCGGTTAACTGAATGACCACGGACGACGGGATAACTTCTATCCAACCCTCCGGTAATTTATAAATAATGCTAAGGCTTTAGAGAAAAGGTGGATGCAGGTAATTAACCGAATCTCAGTTACATTTAGCGCGGAGCAAAAGGAGTCCGTCCCCCGTTCGCCCCCATTAAAAGGGCAGCCTTCGCATCTGCCCGCGACGTTGGTATATACTTGTCAGCTTTTTTTTAACGCAGACTTATAGAAACAAAATAGAGACAGCAAGCGAAGTGGACGGAATGGGATTGGAGGAGAGGTCGGGAGAGAATAGACAAACGCACCAGCCTCCGGTGGTGTCAGCAGGGAAAAAAGTATGGCAGAATGAATCTCGGGACCTTCCATGCGAGCCAGGGGTTCACACAAGGAATGGTGCGGCAGCTCGGCGGTGAGGATGTTGGGCGAGGACGACGACAGGGGCCCGGAGGGGGAGGAAAGGCGATCAGCGCCTTGCCCTCTCTGCCGCACGTGTGTAGCAGCGGAGGCAGCAACGGCGCCAAGACAATGAGTTCGGTTGCCCGGCCTTGATTGCCGGCAGCGGCCGCCGGCACCGCAACGTCTCGACAGAATCAGAAACAGCGCGCCATCATCGCGCCCACTTTTTGTCACTGCTCGTAGCGGTGGGCCCGCGCCGTAATTGGCGAGTAAAAGGTCCCCCCCGAATAGGTCCGTCCGTCGCGCATGTACTGCCTGCCTTACCACCCTACTCGTTATACACCTCCGTCTAACACCCAAATGGTACAAATATGCATACAAACGCATGCGCCCGCACAATGTACGCGCACACAGAATGACGCAGGCAATTATCCTACGACCCCACCATTTCGCGCCTCAAAATACAGGCAACGGAGGAATGGGTGGCCACGCACACGCACGCGAGGAAAATGCGCAGCGACCGTGGGAAAAGAGATATACAGAGGAGACGAGATGGCAATGAGGAACAGGATTGGCCGGAGTTACATTCAATCCCGACCACTATTGGCCCCTAAGCTGTCTTCCACGTAGCTCCCTTTCTTTCTCTCTGCTCCTAGACCATTCCCTCTTATTTGGCTTCTTGATTGTCTTGTTCCTCCCTCACTTCTCACTTGTGTTTTTCGGAGACTATTCCTGTACCTCTGCTGACGTCACCGACGGATCGTGCTAACAACATCACGGTCGCTGAGTTTCAGCCGTGCAGCGTCTGCGCACACCAGTACCGCGGAAGTAGTGAATCAATTAGGCGACGGAAATGTCACCGGTTAATGATTCGGGCATTCTTCTTTTTTTGCGCATTTGCGTAGATTTTCGGTGAATGTTTCGAAACAATGTCAGCACTGGTTCGCAAAGTGAGAGCGCGTGCTGAAAATAACAATTATCCGTGTTTGTCACTAGCCGACGAGTGGCCTTCGGCTGCAAGCAGATGACGTAATTGTCCTTGAGGCATCGAATGTCGCCCTCATTCTTCTCGACATTGGATGCTGTTGATTGCGCTAGCTCTATATAGAATCAGTGCAGAGTGTTCGGCCCTCTCTTTCGCTGAACAAGACTCATGGAGGGACCACTTACAAGCATCTTTCTTTCGAGCCTTCCACACGCCTCGCACCAGAAGGCGACGAAGGCATTAGTGAAATTCCTCCGTTCGAGCACCTAGTCGAACGCACTCACTTCCGCATAGACAATACCGCATTGTCATTTATGCGTGTGTGTGCGTGTGCGTGTGTGTGTGTGTGTGTATCTTTCAGTCTCCTCTTACCCAAATCAAAGTCCTGGTTTCCTCTTCCCCTTCCCTAGTGCCGGGTAGCAAATTGAATGTTTGCCTTCCGGTTAACCTCCCCGCTTTTCCTCTTTAATTTCTCTCTCTCTCTCTCTCTCTAGCATCACAAACACAAACTATCTTGCAGACATAAGTTTCATGCGTTCGCGATTCTCTTTCATAGGTATAGCTTACATTTTAGATGCGAGAGCATCTTATGCTCGGGGCAGTGTCCGTTCTGCGGCGTCCGCACCCATACTGCGCATGCGCAACTCTCTCTCATTCTCCTTTCCTACGCAGGTGTGCACTCTCCTCCTCCCCTCTCCCCCTCTCCGCCACAGGTGCGGCGCAGCAAATCATTGCATATAACTCTTTCTCTCACTCTTTCTCCCTCTCTCTCTAAGGGTACGCCGGTAGGCGGCGCAAGTGTCGCGGCACAGTATAAAGCGCGCGTTCGCTGTGCTTCCGTCATTCTCTCTCTCTGTGCAACGATGTGCGAAACGTCATGAACAACGTCAACGTCGGCGCTAGTTGCAGCGGCAGCGCCACCGCCGCGGAGCAGAGGAAGGCTCGGGAAGCCGAACGGAAACAAGATCACAAGCAACCCACCACCATCAGGGGAACGTGCATAGACCTCGTCTTCGCAAATTTCAAACTCGACCCTCTGCAGCAAGACCCATTGACGCTACACTTCACCGACCACAAAGCCATCATCTTCAAGATACTGCGCGCACCGACGCTACGAATCACGTACGATCTCTAAATAAAGACGCACCAACCCCGTGCAAACGTCTCCTCTCTTCTCAATACATTCTCTCACTCTAACTTTCATTGGGTTGTGTTGCCAAGTGAAACGAAATGGAAACTCGATGCGTACCCCCCCACCCCCCCGCGATGCTTTCGCATCCCACCATGGTTTCCCGTAGGGTGAGATGATGTGATTTTTTCTGCTGACCATTTCACGAAAACCTTAGGTAGAGTTATTTTCCAAGAATTATCCCATTTCTAATTTCTTTACTTTTTTATGTTTTGCAGATGCAGCAGCGTTACAGAAACAGAAACACTGCTCAGCTGGTCTGCCCAAGCATGCAATATCAGTCAAAAACTTAAGCACACACGCACATTTGGAACTCATTGGGCATTTGGAAGGTGCATAAAAAAAGCTTCCGTTTCAGCACCATTTACGTCATGAAACTTGCATGCCGCCTGATAAGACGCCTATACTGATGTCATTTAACCACTTTTCTTGTTCTTTTTTTTATTTTTGCCGAGGGCAACAACCATTGGTAATAATCGCTTTCATAACGTCAACAGCTTTTGTAGATAAGATGGAAAATAATTGTTTGCAACACCAACATACGTGACACGTCTTATGCTTTTGTCTCCCGTGGGCATTTAAAAAATGGAACTGGTATTATTGCTGATATCCTTGTAAACTCCTTGTAAACTTATGCGGAAGATCACGGCGATGGCACAGATAAGAGAAGGTCGCGATAGAATTCTCTTGTGGCAGGATCAGTCAACATCAAGCGTACTTAACATGTCCGAATTTTCATCTGGCCTCCACCTCCCTTGCTGATGCCAACGATGAAGTGCACCTTATGTGTAAAGAATCTGCTGTCACCAGTGAGGTAAGATTTTCCATGCAAAATCAAAAAAGAAATGAATGCATCAAAAGCGCATGGTATCTTCTTATCCTGGCACACATTCCAACATTTCATAATCGTTATGCCGGCAATACGCTGCGCAGACACCTCGTCCTCACCGTCAGTTACACGGGACATTAACTTTGAACGGCGTAAGAGTTTCCAGATTATCTGCGGCATTTACAAAAAAGCGTTTTCTTGTTTGTTTATTTGTTTATTTGTTGTTGTTGTTGTTGTTGTTGTTGTTGTTGTTGTTGTTGTTGTTGTTGTTGTTGTTGTTGTTGTTGATTTCCAATTTATTGAACAGGTTGAAATTAAGATGCACGCACACGAAGTACGCGTTTCTTATTCGTGAAAATGTTCGAGAGGTGGCGCAGGGGATAAGAAAGCTGCGAGCCTTGCTACGAGCAAGCAGTCCCCGTAGCTATTTCGCATCTACAATGATTTCGCGGATGCCCGGAAAAACAGAAACAAATCTCGTTAGCAGAGCGCCCCGCGCGCTGCTAACTCTTCTCGTGATTAATTTGTCGCAGCCACCCGGCGCCAACGCTGCCTGCATTAAGCCTAGAGCACCAACGGCCAGAATAAGAAAGAAGAGAGCAGAGGTGTAGGCATGTTCTGCGCGATAACTGCGTCGCACATAAGCATAAACGCCGTTCCGTTATAGAATTATGTCTGATCGGCATAGACGGACCGTAACAATAACGACTCTTCCAACACTCGTTTACCAATCCTCTCAAAAACACCGACTTCGTAACGGTCGGCGGCTGTAGACAAGAAGCACCGTTACACCGCCAACACACACGCTCTCTTTCTTTCTTCTTTTCCCTCTCTCTTTCTTTCCTGTTGTAGTGCGCGTGCTTGCCCCGTTTTCGCTCCGCCGTCAATGATGCTGCCCTTTGCACTGGCACAGCGCGTTCTGATTACGAGTGGGACCTCCTCCTCTCTTCCCCACTCGCTCTTTCCGATTATAGCCGATTAACTGCTCTCGTTTGGCGGTGCAAGCTCCAACATCGTGCTTTTATGGCGTCCAGATGGCCGCTGGTAATGACGGGCCGTTCCTGCGATCCTCTGGAAATTCGAAAAGCCGTCCATGCATCCCCTATGCCCCCCCCCCGTTCCTCCTCTTCTTCGTTCACCCCATCTGCTACCTCAAACAACGGCCAGATATGCTCGCGATGCAGTTCCTTTCGATGGCAGTCCGGTACCGAGCACGCACTACCAGTATCAACCTCAAATGTGCGACGACTTTTGCTTTTGAGTTCAACCTTTAGATTTTTGTGGTCATTCTGTCGAGCTATTATTTTGCGCGAACCTTCGAATGCAGAAAAAAGCAACGACGAACTAGGACAATTCAGGGTCTGTGCACTGCCGCATTGCTGACATCGAGCGCAATAATCGTTTGCTGTAAAGTATGTTCCTATTACGAGAGGTTATCTGCTCAACAAAACGGTGCTCATGTATTGTCTTCTTTTTTCCCTCAATTTGAACAGAGTTAAACTAACACAGTCGTTCAATTTTTTTTTTTTTTTGCTTGAAGAAGGCCGTAAGGAGTGGCTTCGCGTATCGCGCCGTTCGCAACTTTTTTTTTTTTCTCTCGAAAATGAATTAAATTGCGCGTGCGGATTCTTCTTCACTATTTCCTTTTAAAAGCTCTTATGCTATTTTAGCCGTGGCTTTAAATGCTACAGATTAAAATGCCTGTGGCAGTAAACATATATATGTGTGTAAGATGGAGGCGTGCAAAACGACCCAGTCTGCCGGACATGGTGCGTCGGCAGAAGTAATCAAACGACAGGATCAACGTAGACAGGACAAGCAACTCATAGGTTTCTTTTTTTTTTCTTACTTAATTTGCATCTATATACAAGTCAAAGCCAAGCCCGCCGAGGATTTGAGTCGCGCGAAACAGATAATCTGCAACAGCAAACAAGCCAAATACATTCGTAGGCTACATACAACGCGACATGCTCTCACACAATGATATGGTTAGGAAAGCAATGCCTTTTTATCAGAGGGTCATATTTTCAAACGTGCAGGTGTTATGCTCTTTTTCCCGAAACATATGTTTTCTGTACAAATAGGAAGAAAACTATGGTGCTTGTGATAGAAGCCTATCACATCATGAGCAGTCGCACTTTACATAAGCCAGCCTTCCAAAAAAAAAAAAAAAAAAAAAAAAAAAACGAGAGATATGCGGATTACCTTTCAGAGCACTGACTATACATTTCTTTTTGTGCGTGCTCTTATGCACCACAGTAATTTGCATGGTTAAGTGATCGTTGTAATTTTTTTAGCCTCTCTTTCTTTTTCTCATTTTGCTCCATGTCGGTTTGGTTAGAAATTGTTGTCCTATACAATAATAACAACATGCCAAGTAGGGACAGCATAATCGGGTACAAAATAGTAAGGGGTAGGTGGGGGAATTGGAAGCGTTCAAAAGGAAGCAGTAGTTATGATGGGGATTAGTTATTAGTTTAGATAGTCGCGGGGCAAGAGCAGCAACGGATGTGGGCAGAGCCATCTATTAAGCGGTTCATGCGCAATTTTTTACGCGTCTCTTCACAAAGCCACGCAAAGAAATTAGATGTACCCGTGACGCTTCTCTCGCGTAGAAAACTCTTGCAAAAACTAAACGCCGAACTAAATGCAAAACATATTATTAATAAAAAATGAGCACAAGAAACAAGTACAAACACCAGCAGCGCTTTATAGACTTTATTTTCCCTTCGTTCGGGCTCGATGCAGTACGAGCCATACGTCATATTCAGTTCGTTGTTGATGCCTTCGACGTGCAACCTGTTCAATTCATCATGGAAAAAAAAATATTTGCCAGTCATCAAGTTTACGCCCGCCCTTTGATTTCCCCCAGAACGCCTTATTTCTTTTATTTGCCCTTACGGAACACATTCACAACAGGTTGGCATATAATTTCCATAGCTTCACCACCGACACCCGACGGTGCGCTCTCAAAATGCGTAGGTGTCCAATTCTACGTGAGTGATGAATTTACATCCGAGCAAAGGGGAAAGTCACGAGCGAAAGGAGAGAGGAAGGTCGTGGAAAGACGCACGCGTGCGACCTTGCCGCAGTAGAGCTATATATTGGCCGAGGTGGGCAAAAGGGGAAGGGGAATGCCGACATCAACAGCGTGGCCGACTGCGCCGAGCGAACAAGACAGATGGCGCAATTGTGGCCGAGCTCCGGAAGAAGATAAAGGAAAAGATATCAGCGCGGTGACCGCTGCGCTGCCGGGACATTGATGTAGAGGGGGGTGGGGTAGCGAGTAAGGAAAGAGCTGGAGAGGGTGAGAGGAAAGTTGGTCTCGGGTGAGAGAGAGAGAGGGATGAGACAGAGGGAGAGCAGCTCACGGGGAGAAGACGTGTTCCCGCGTAACACAAACAAAGGAGTGCGGCGAGAACAAAGCGCCAAAAAGCAGCGAGAGGAATTTCCGCAATGAGCAAGATAAACGCCCGGCAGCGCAGTAGCGGCGGATGAGGACGCGTATAAGAACGAGAACGGAGGGCGCCGCTGCCGTCGCTGCTGCTGGTGGTGCTGCTGCTGCTGCGAAGCCGGGGAGGCATAATTTGATGCGACGACGGCAGCTTGGCTTTCCGCCCGGACGGCTTCCGTGACCTGCGCCGAGCTGAACGACGTTCATAGCCACTTACGCGCTGAAAAGATGAGGACGCAGGAGGAAAGGGGAGGGGGGGGGGGGGGGGGAGTCTTGATTTATTCAGCAGGCTTTTGTAAAGGAGCGCGCTCGACAGACGGCTCCGCCCACATCCGCCGCTGCCTCGAGACGACGGTTGTCCACTCCAGTTGGAGAGTAGGGAGAAAAATAGGGAGGAAAGGGAAAGGCGCTACGTCAACTTAGGTCGTACCGACCGCAGGTCCGTGCATTATTGCGCAGTGGTCGTGAGTATTGTACTTGGAGCGCCGGCATATTAATGCGCGGGGAGAGGGAGGAAGGGGAGGAGTGTTTTGATGTCCGCTTCGTGTGTGCCTCCCCAGCTAGGACGACTGAATCGCTCGCGCGAGCAGTCCAAGTATTGGCAGCTGAATGTAGTTTGGGATGCGATAGGGAACTTTTGACTTCTGACCTCAGAAATATTCCAGAAGAGGACTTTCGGTATGGACGGGCTCCTGGAAGGGGGACAAGGGGGAGTGAGTGACACTGTTGTAATATATACGAAAAAGTCCGAGTTTTATAGAGCCTGACGACGCTGATCCACTTCTGAGTAGGGTGCAGTGCAATCGGTTTAAGGGCAAGAGCACGAGTTAGAACAGAGACAATGATTTCGCTTCGTTTGCAACCGTGTGTAAAAGAAAAAAATGTCGCAGTTTCGCCCGATAGCGAAGCATCAATTGCGATAGCAAATTGGTAGAGAGCTATTCGGAGTAGGGATAGTAGAGTAGTTTTATCGGCCGCATGAAGTTGGACACATTCGCTTTCTAACTGAATTGACAAGCGTGGTGTCATCGCGCACAAGCAAACATGAATAGATCACACTGAATGAGCGCAGACAACGACTGTGAAAACGCTGGCAGCAAGCGCAGTCAGCCGCTGCAGCCAGCGGGCGAAGAAGCGTGTGGTCTATCGCTTCAACGGCAACTGAGCGGCATTTACAAAGGTCAGAGCCGTGTGGAGATAAGAGACGGTGCGGGCAACGGCCACCACAGCCAGTGCAAGCGTATTTGTTGGCAGAGTAGAAGCTGCTCCCCCCCCCCCCCCTCCCTCTCGCGGTGCCTCCCCGCTTTTTTTTTTTTTTTTTTTTTGCTTTCGCATGGGAGATTGCGTTGCCAGTTCCCCTTGCGCTGGGTTGCAAGATAAGCATTTGGTGCCGTAGCACAGCGTCTCCCCGCCTCCCTCCCCCCCATACCCTCCCCCCCGGCCTCTCGCGCGACAATCGCGTTTGCTTTCCGCCGTGCGTTGGCTCTCCGTGATAGCGCGCGTCCCCTGCGAGCTTTTACTCGCGCATACGGCGCACGACGACGATTTTATCGCCCTTGGAATCTATACGGAACCTCACGGCGACGGCGACGCCGACGGCAGAAATCCCGTTGAAGTGTCCATATAATTGCTATCGCAATAAAATTAACGTTTCGCAGAAAACTTCTACTACGTGTTCTGGAGTCACACCATCACGAATTCGACCGACATACTACTTTTATGCTTGTGTAGTGTTGTCTGCGTGCGTGCGTCCATGCTCGGTGAGTGCAGAAATCCCTCCGGCGCTCGATCAACTAGGTCTTTCTTTGATGTTATGATTAGCATAAGCGCTAAACCATGTCGATAAAACATCATAATAAGAAAAAAAAATGCGAGAAGTACACCCTGCAACGATTCCTTTGCGTTCACCGCAGTGCACGGCGCCTTGTCAATAGGAGCACAGGGCACAACTTTTACCGCTATAATGCGTTTATAAAGTTAGTATTATCGGTACCATAAATTTGGGAAAACAGGCGTACACGACAAGCATCAAAATAAGCGCACGTCTCCCTCTTTTAAGCGGAATATAAAAAAGGTCTTCCATACAGTACCCCGGAACACCGATAGGGCATCAAAACAACAGTGTGGGCGTCCGTCGGGAAAGTTGGTTGAAGCAAGAGCAGTGATCCACTTTCTGCATTTCAAGGGAAACAATGTTAAAAAAATTCATGCCCACCTGTCGACGGTGTCACTGTACACCGCCACCAGCTTTTACCTTTTTATTCCACTGTTCCGAAGGTATAGGGTAGCCAACCGCAAACACTCTTCTACTTAATGTACCTCTATCTCCTTTTCTATTCTCTCTTTCTAATATGTATACGTACAAGAGGATGCCGGCACCATCGAGCTCTCTTCTCTGGCCTCTGCAGGAATAAGGCAAAAGCAGAAGTTAGCATGCCGCGACCAGACGAAGAAAAAAATAAAAGAAACCGTGCAACGAGACTTTAATTTTACGCCTCGAGGTCGAAGTATAGTCGGTGTCATTACATGCGCAGTGTTACACGTATTCCAAATAACACCAGCCTAAGCCTCTACGGTCGATCGGGTCTCTTATGCTTTCGTTCAGCGCGAAGCGCTGGAGAAAGAAAGATCAGTCGGCACCCGAGCGGCGCCGTTGGAAGCGCACCCACGGGGCCTTTGTCTTCGACCGCCGCCATCCGGTTCGAAGAAGACGCGGGAGCGGCGGCGCTTCCGATTAAAATGCCTCATTGGTTATTCCTGAGAAACCGTTCGAAGGAGCGCGCCGTTCTTTCTTTCGCGCTGCTCATTCGCCACTCTAAGGCAAAAAGAAAAAAAAAAAGAAAGCGCTGCGTACACACTGCCGAGGTAATGAGACGTGAATGAGCCATCAACAGGGCGTCCGTTTGGTGCGTGCTCCCCTTCGAGAACGAGTCTGGATGAGCCATTCTTCAGGTGCGACGATGGGCCCTGCAATTTTCGGCAGCACTTTTATTCATGGTACGTAAGCAGCAGATGGGAGTGGATGGGGCGAGTCGGCAGGTGCCGTGGATTTGGCCCGTCACGGCCTATTGATTGTGTTCAGTGTAGGGTTTTCCCCGATTCCTGCTTCTCTCATCTTGTTGGCAACCGACCGCGCCCGCACGAGGCGAGCAGCGCTTTCCCACCACAGTTCCGTTTTTCGCATTGACCACTTACTGGTACATTCGAAAATCAGCGCTATCGCAGAGCAGTTGCCGGGAATCATCGCAATGCTGTCTGCCGTCTGCAGAGTCTCCTCTCACCAATTAAAAAAAAAATAACCTATTTGGGTAGACTGTATAAGGGAGGCAGCTGCAATATGGACTACATGAAACGTCTTGTGCGTGCTGCAGGGGATGTATGAGCACTTGGGTACAGAAATCACGTAACCAAATGCGCAAGTTAAAATTATTCATCCATTAGAAAGCTGACATGCCGCACTTATGTTACAGATAGGGGGTTCTAACGGTCTAGTTCTGCAATCGTGCTGGCTCCCTATTCGATGTGGGCTCGCTTGTTTTGCAAAAAATGTTTGGGCACTACTGACTGAAAAACATTATTGGCCGAAGTATCGACAGGGAGGGTATGGACCGATCATTAAGGGACGTTCCTTATAAACACTAGGTGGGCTCCTCATTACAGGAGCCCATTGGCTATAGCCGCGGCTTGGGCGCGCACGACCAGGGCCTTCTGGCTCGCCAGGTCGGAGCAGCCGAGCAGGGCCACCTCCCAGTCCTCCCGGGTAAGGTTGAATATAGGGGGAAGGTGCGGGATGGAATGGCATGCCCACACCATGAGGAAAATGACCGAAGACTTTTCCTCACAGTGTGGACACTTCCCTGTGCAAGCAGGCTCGAAATGTTTTAGGACTGCCGGGCGCAGCAGTGTTTTAGTATAGAGGCGAAGGAGTAAACGCTCCTCCGCCTTCGTGAGGCCCTTACAAGGCTTAGGAAAGATTGCGTGGCCGAATTGCTAATGTTGGGTGATTTCCTTAAAGGTAAAAGCCAGATTGGAGTCGGAGTCCGCATCGAGAGGAGGCGAGAGTAAGCGCGCGGGCAGCGGCGTCAGCTGCTTCGTTGCCCTCGAGACCCGTGTGCGGGGGAGTCGATATTATCGTGCGGGACGCGGGGGGCCCCGAAATAATCGCTGTTTTGAAGTATGCGGTACGCAAAATAGGGTATAAAGTCCTTTTCGATGTTCCTTCAGGCCCCTCGCGAGTCGGTGATGATGACCCGCGAGTCCTAATCTGCGGCGGCGAGCGCGATGGCCACCTCTTCCGCATGTGTTATGTCTTGTGCTTTGAACGTAAGGCCATTCACCGCGGTCTTTTGGTGGACGACCGCGGCCATGTACCAACCCCCATGTGGGCCGGAGGCGTCCAAGTAGAATACCCCATGTTTGTTCCCATAGTGACGTGCAACGGCTTCCGCCCGCGTAAGGCACCAGCCACTATGGTCGTCTCGTGTCCTGTTGGCCTTCCGGGAAGAGGGCGCACGTGCAGGGCGCATCTCCAGTTTTTGGGGATGCGCACGCGCTCTTCCGTTAGTGTTGGATGTTGGACGTGTAATCGGGCAAGAAGGCGGCGACCCGACGGCGTCTTTGAGAGTCTTGTGTAGTGTTTCATCAAGTGTGCTTCTCGGAGCTCCGTGAAGGTGTTGCCCATTCCCAGGCCCAGGAGGCGCTGGTTGGACGTGTTGACCAGGAGGTCGAGAGCACGCTTGTAAATTTTGCGGAGAACCACCTCGAGGGCGTTCACGTCAAACTTGCGAAGGTGGAGGTAAGGAGTTGAGTACAAGACTCGACTGGTTACGAATGCGTGCGCCAGCCGCAAGGCGTCTTTTCACCGTAACCCCCCGCGTTTATTAAAGACCCGGCGGACCATGCGGCCCACTTGGTCCCCCAACCTGCGCAGTTTGGCAAGTGTTGTGTCGCCTCGGCGGTGTTTATGAATAAAGAGACCCAGTACTCTGATCTCATCGTGTTCTGGTATGGGTCCGTTTGCTAGGGACAGTTCAATTTTGGTAGTGCACTTTGGCGAGGGGTGAATGTGCACAAATTCCCATTTGGCAGGGGAGCATTGAAGGCCAGAGCGGCGGGCATAGGCGCCCACGATCTCCGCCGCTTGCTGCAGGTTGGCTTCAATGTCTCCTACCGATCCATGTTTAGCCCAGATGGTAACGTCGTCGGCATACAGCGCGTGCTGTATGCCTTCTACATTCTCCAGCTGAGCCGGGAATTTCATCATTGCCAAATTGGATAGTAGAGGTGAGAGGACCGCACTACGGTAAGGAAATAACCCCCGTTCTTGTGGCGTCCGAGACTGCCCCGCAACGCTATAGAGCCCGTCGCACTCGTAGATGCTTGGGGCTCCTTTCCTTGCGCTCCCTATGGAGACAGACGAGTTCTGCCATGAACGAAGGTGTTCGATATCCCTCTGTCTTGCATGCCCGAATCATTTCACTCCATTTCTGGACCGCATACGTGTCAAACACAGTAGTGCTGTAGCCAAGCAAGCGTGAAATTTCTGTGCAACAATTGCACACTTCTAGACCTTATAACTCCTCTCCTAATTAGCACTGGTTTGAGTTTGATTAATCATACCGACTATGGCTAAGTGATCTCTCTCAAACGCAACCACTTCAAGTTCGGATTGACAAACGTATTGCCGAGATGTGCCTCTCTGAACGCCGAGCAAAAGGCTGAATTTAGCTCCGATTGCATCATGCGGGGTGCGAACGGTGCCATCTGTTTCATGAACCTGCTTTGATATCACTGTTGACAGCAAAAAAGAAAAAAGAAACATTACTCGATAATTAATGAGTCGCCAGTGGCAATACATTCATGATCGAGTAATGGCTTATTTCCTCTACACAACAATACCAAAGTACGGCGCGTTAGTAGCACAGTTGCAAATGTAAGCAATAATTGTAAATGCGCATGATGCGCTTTCAGCAAGCGATCCGTCTGACCAATTTTAAAGACGTTTCACGTCAAAGAGATTGCCGGCCTACCCCGTGCACTAACAAAGGAATAAACACGAAATGCTTCTTTACTTCATATTCATCAGGATACAAGTTTTAGTCCACGTCTACTGCTACAAGGTGACTCCTTTAAACGCGTATCTCCCGCTTCCCCTTACTTAAGAGTACGTACTCAATACGTGCTACATAAAAGTGTTTTGCCGAGCGTGAAAGATGCCCGCGAATACAAGCAATATTGCCGCGCGATTGCCACTTGAGGCACTTTGCGTGTATTTGCGGGCTTCTTTCACGCTCGCAAAAACACTTTTACGTAGCACGTATTGAGCAACAGAAAGCTGTATCAGGAATTTCTTATGTTGCTCTACAATTTCCTCACTGACACTTTTCATCTAACTATAATATTTTAGAAGTTGATTAATTAATTGAGACTAATTAGGTAATTAGGCGGAATGCAAAAATCCGAGTATCTCCAAGCGACGGCAAACGACCTTACCTTGGTTCTGTCCAACTACGTGGCATTTGCATATTTTTAAATCTTGGTTGGGACACCCTGTATAGCTTGCGTTAGATTTCATCGACTTTTCTTTGGATTCTTCTTTCATTCACAATGGCTTTCACTCGAACGGAGACTCTCCATCTGAAGAAGGTCTTGAGTGCGAATAAATCATTCGCTTAGGCGGCGGAACCTGGTTCCAGCGTGTCTACGTCGTCATCGCATCAGGCATCGGCTCAGAGCTTTAATGATTGCCAGAAGAAGCGCACTCGTCTCCTACCTAATGTAGTCCAACCGCTGCTCTAAAGCATAGCAGCGTTCTCCCAGACTTCTTCTGTTATCCAATCAGCTTGCTGCAATGGTTCCCGGGAACAAAAAGCACGCATTTTCTTGCGCCTTATTCAGAACGCTTGGTGTCTAGAAAGCTTTGAGCTGGATGTCACTGACCACTGCATAGAGCGGTTTCTTTCATATATGTCTGTGTCCCCCTATAACACGAAAAAGCTGGAGTGCATTCATACTGGCGCCGTAAATGTAAAATAAAACAAAATAGCGCGTAGGCGAAGGACAGCCTTGAGAGAACGCCGGTCGTCATCTCTGCATCTGAGCTTTGCCCATAATGTACACGACCCCATTTCTAGATGCAAATCAAGGTTACAATAAGGGTAGAATGCCGATAGACAATTACACACTAAGCGAAAGAAACGCTCAATGCAAGAAGTAACATGGGAAATGTTAAGCAGACAGTTTAACACACTCACCTGTATTTATTGGCTTCACCTGCGAGAACACCCTCTGCACACATGACTACCAAGCTTGAGCACGTATAAACGATCTTCTTTGACGTCAGTATCCCGGTTTTGTTCCCAACAGAACTTTCAGGCTATTTGGCTGTCTTCAATGGCAGCTAACAATCGGCACTGGCCTATTTCTTGGGCAAAAGCCGTGTTTAGAATAAAGAACGACACATCGTCAACTACTGTGACAAAAAGAAAATAATAATAAAAACACAATAAGCTACGAGAAGAAATCGGCCTTCGCGCAGTCTACAGCCAGGCTAAAGCCTTCGGTGTTTATCCGCTGCGCCACCGCTTTTTATACCTTTGTCGCACACTTCCTCTTCTCCTACAACGTCTCTCCTTTGTTTGCTTAAGAGGTGACTGCAACGCGTCGAATGAACAAACGTCGCCGAGCCTCGACAGAGCTTGTTTATCTAGAGTCCACAAGCCTTTCTTTCTTTCTATCTTATTCTTTTTGTGCTTTGTTTTTCTCCTCCCTATCTTTTCTTATTTGTCCCTTGAGCCCAGGCGATGCTGAAGATAAAAGCGTAGTGCTGGTAACGGGTGGGTAGGTGCCGAGGAGAGACTCCGAATGATTGACAGAAACGTGAAGAGACAAAGAGTGCTTGGATGCGCGCTGAGAAGGGGAAGCAGAGGCAGGGGGGGGGGGGGGGGAGAGAGAGAGGGGTGTATGAAAGGAGTCCAACTGAAAGCACTGGGAGACAGCGTTTTCTGCGTGGGAAAACACGACGGGTGCTCTAGCAAGAGACACGACGCTAAGCACGGTACAAAACGCCATGGGTGAGCTCAGGCGCCGGCTCGCTTGCTGCTGGGCTAGCTCGGCCGGAGTCCGATCGATGAACGCGTCGCCCTCTCTCTTTACGTACCTCTCTCTCTCTTACGCATCCCCTTGGTTTCCTACTTTTGTTTAGTCACTGCCTATTACTGCCCCCCTCCCCCTTTCCACGTTCGTTTTCTTCTTCACAGCACCCACCTCCCCTTTCGCTTTTCTTTATTAGTTCTGTTTCCTGGTCAACCTGCGCCGCGAAGTAACCAAGTCACGCCTTTTCGAGAAAGGCCCGTCACTTTCGAGAAATGCTTTTATTGTCTCCATTTGCGGCCTCGCCATTGTGTAGGCGGCATGAGCGCACTTTGCGCTTGTTTCTATTGCGTCACCCACGTTTCCTCGAGAATTCGTAGGTAAGCAAAGAAAAATTTAAAAAAAAAACGCAAAGAACGACGCTTGATGCGCACAAGCATGTGAAGCGCCCCTTTAACTTCGTAGAGAGCCGAAAGGACTTGAGAAGTAAATTGCGCCTACGAGTACGTTAGAAGCAGCATTGTAGCGTTTTAGTGTTTCATTTGACCTGCTTCTTGTAAGATCTGTTCTCCTTAATTGCGCGTCGTACAAGAAACACGGGGAGCGTAGGTGGGGGGGGGGGGGGAAGAAGTTAGGAGGAAGGTGTCGTGATCACACGTCGTACAAGACGGCGCAATTTAGATTGCCATGCCACTGACGCAGTACGGTGGTGTTCTGTGAATGACGACAGACCAAACGTACTCCTGCGCCGTCATTCAACCTCACAACCAGTGGGATTCCAAACTGCCGACCGGGACGAAAAAGCACGAATAGTGAAGCACCCAGGCGCTTCACTATTCCTTTTGTGAATGTCGCTTGCAAATTGAGTCACTCACATAACAGTGCAGAGTTTAACAGATTTAACAGAAGCGAAGGAGCGTTACCGTCTTGGGCTCTCTGTATAAAATATCTGTAAAGATTTTTAATGCGTCATTGTTTCGTTATATATAGGTTCTCACTTATGCTTATTGGTAATTTATGGACATTTTATAGGCAAACTACGACATGTCATAACTGTAACACCGTAAGTACGCAAACCATCCAGACAATTTCTGTATGATGTTATGGACACTCTATAGACCACCTGAAGACCGCCTATGCGTTATGAACGCAGCCCAGTCTGCAAACTGTCTATGTAGACAGCTATTAGATCGGGCTTGCCTTTTTACTGCACTGCTCAGACGAGTAAGTCGGTGACTGACTGTGAAACAGTGAGCATGTCTCGGTTCATCCTCTGCCTCGGAGTGTCTATGGGAGCCTCAATTGGCAGGTCGACTCGCAAGGCATTACCTTGAGCCCACAGTGACTCTTAGTAAAAGTAGTCGAGTAAGCGTCTGTTTAGACAACGTCAAAGTATATCAGCGCTACCTCGTTGGCGCTTACTCACATATCTTCGGAGAAGCCACGCTTCCCACTCTATTCTAAGAGTTAGTTGTTAGCCACGCCAGGCAGCATTGGATGTGCAGTGAAAAGGAGCAACTCAGCGGCGGGGAGTGAAGATGTTCGCGCTCTTTCTTATTTATATAGGCTACAGCTCAGAAAACGCGTCTCTTGCCTCCGAAGTCTAAAGATCTCAAACAAATACCTTCGTCTAACGCAGACGCGAGCCAACCACAAGGAGTCGTTGGCAAGCGACAGTAGCTCGGGCCTCGCGCCTATAGGTTCCTCGAAAATTAGTGCCATTGCGTATAAAAGCACGGGAACGCAACGAGCACACGTGAATTTTCAAGCATGCTCCAGTAGGGGAGAACATGCGCACCTAGCAGCGATGGAAAAGGATGGACACGAAATCCGTGTCGTTTCTCGGCGTTTCTTTTCAAGTGAAGCTTGTATACGCTAGCCTGCGCCGGCAATTTAACGCTAAAACTACTATGGCTCATACCCGCATTGGATATGCGGGTATGAGCCAGGGACAAGAAATAAAGACAGAAGGAAGGAAGGAAGGAAGGAAGGAAGGAAGGAAGGAAGGAAGGACGGGCGGAAAGAATGAAGAAAGGAAGGAAATAATGAAGGAAGGAAAGAAAGAAAGAAAGAGCAGGCGCGGGGAAAGCTGCGCTGGCACCGGATCACGTGACACGCGCGACCAATCAGGGTCGTTTGGTGTGCCGCGAGGAGGGAGAGGGAAGGAAAGAGGGTTGGCACGCGCTCCGCCGGGCTTCCCTCGCCTCAGATCAATTTCGGCGCCCGGATTGGAAGGCCCCGCATGGTGCGTTCCGCAGAGGAGCAGGTTGCGTTTGAGCAACGGCGCCGCGAACTCGCTCGGGAAAGGGCTCGTCGTCGACGTGCCGATTCTAGCGTGAGGGCTTCCGAAGCCCAGGCGAACCCACGAGTTGCGGACCCCGAGTTGCGGGAGCGCGATGTTGAGGCCAAACGTCAGCGAAGAGCCGCCTACCCTGAGTTTAGGGCAAACGAAGCGGAACGTGTGCGACAGCGTCGTCTTGCCACAAGCGTCGCTTATCCCCATTTCCTCGGCAGGGGAGGGGCTCTGAATCTTTTTTTCTGCTTCCGCTTGGAAGCCATATAAAATGCTGGGTATATACGGAGTACTGGATTGCACTGCGAGGCCAAGCTAGCTCACAGTTTAAAGCACCGAGAAATTTTCATTTCATCTACGAGGCTGTGAATATGACATAACACTGACGTCTTTCACTGGGGCAGCTGGAACAGGATACTTGAAAGTGCTTTCTGCTGCCGGACACGCAGTCGGCCCTTCACACCCGGTGGCCGAACGTCGATAGAGTGAGATTCGGGAATAACTGCGCGAGAAGATTTCGCTATGTTTTATACAGCACAAGGTTGACGAAAATATCTAATTAATTCTCATACCAAACAGGTGAGATGAAAGTATGGGCAATCAAGGCTCAGTCTGTCCTGCATAAGTTGCCACCTAAGCAATATTTCCTGTTTCGTCACAACTGCGGAGGTCTCTATTTCGTATCGGCCGTACTGTGACCGATAACAACATATGGTGCTCTCTTGCGGATGGCCGTACTATTTTAACAGCGAAGCTGCTTAATCCAGACATAATTTGTGGTGCGTAGCCGTGGTTGCCATAGCAACCCTAAGCAGGAGAAGAAGGATACCGCGTGCATGAGACCGCGTGCATGCGCACGCGGTCTCTTCCTCACCTGCTCCCTGCATTCCCGACCCCTGCCTCTCTTCTCTCCGCGGCGTGCTGAGCCAGGAGGAGGAGGAGGAGGAACAACTTTATTAAAACACCAGTCAATGAACGTCAGGAGAGAAATCCTTTCTCCCCCGTCACCCCTAGCCGTCGGCCGGAATACCTTGAGACACAGCAGCAGCAAGGGCTTGACCGATGATGTCCTGCTCGATGTTGGGGTCTGGGCTGCGGAGCGAAGCCTCCCAGGATTCTAGAGTGCGCGAGCTATCATGCTTAGACGGACATGTCCACACCATGTGAACCAGATTTGCTGCCTCATCACAGAATTTGCGCTTTGAAACGAATACTCCTGGATGCCACTTGCTGTAGAGTACGGGATTTGGAAAAACCCCCGTCATTAATTCCTTCAACTAAACCTCATCTTTCAATTACTGAGTCCGCTGCCGGGTAAATTTGTCGATTTAGTCTGTAGTGTACTGTGATTTCCTGGTATGCGCGCATATCCTCTCTTCTGTTTATAGTTTCGGTGACTTGGGAGGTTCCGGGGGTCGACCAGTAAGTGAGACCTCGGGCAACCGAATGAGCCTCCTCGCTCCCTCTTAAGTCCCTGGTGAGCTGGTGCCCAAACGAGCAGAATAAGCTGAAGCTGTCTGGGTCCTCATCCCCTGTTTAATATGCCAGGAGAAGAAAAAAAAAGGCGAAAGCTTGCACTAGACCGCGCAAAGCTCAAGACAGCGAAGCTGGCCGATTGATATCGAGTGGCTAGCCTCCAACGCGTTCGGCGTCGGCAAGCCGCAGCGTTCTTGGCACTGTGCCAACCATGGTTAGCCTGCCTGCGTTTGTGGCATGCCAGGAACGCTTTCGCTCGTAGGTGCCGACGCGTCCCGCGCTAGTGACGCGAAATGTCGCCAACGTGTTCGGCGTCGGCAAGCGACAGCGTTCTTGGCACTACCAAACTTGGTTAGCCTGCCTGCGTTTGTGGCATGCCAGGAACGCTGTCGCTCGTAGGGCCCACGCGTCCAGCGCTAGTCACGCGAAATGTCCCGAAAACGATGCTACCTCCGATAATGATCACTCGAGAATACCTTTCTACATGCGTAGTTAAGTTAAGCCAAGTTCAGACCTAGCACTAGCAGCCAGTAAGCTTCGCTGTGCCTAAGCTTCGCGCGACCGAGTGCAAACTTGTTTAACCACTTCAAGTTCTAACAAACCCCTTTACCAGCGTCGAGTACCAGGCTATAGTCACATCACCAAGGCCGACTTCTTCACCTTCCTGTCATTAAAATTCCTCTCTCTTAACCACTTCAAAACATTCTTGCTTATTCTTTCATGCGCCCGCGTATTTAACTGTAATATAGTTTTCCTGTATTTATTTCCTCATCGTTTATTTCCGGTGCAGTAACTTTTACTTCTGTCTTTCTTTAATATTACTTTGTCACAGTGCGTGTGTATTACTCAGGGCCTCTAGATAGCTGGCCCTTCGGTTACAACACAACTTCGGAACACAACGACAACTTGCGCAGCCGAATCACTCCATATCGTCGTGCTCAGCAGCGGGTCGGAAGTCCTCACCAGAAAGGCGCGCGTTAAGAAAAAAATGTGACATCGAACTCCACCTTTATTCCGCAGTAGCACAATTTTGCCACATTCCTTAAGGCTTCCGTGACAGGACCGACTTCACAACTAATTTCACGTTTGGTTCGGTTCGTTCCGACTTCCTGTTTCGTTTTGTTAATTTTCAAAAGAAACGGGCATTTCACGCGCGTTTATGAATGAATTATAGGATTCAAGATGAATATTTGTTTGAGGAAAAGATGTCAATATCGTCGAGCGGGTACGACATTCAATAATCTCTTTTCTTTTGCCATTCTTTTTTTTTCAACGTAAAAGACATGATCGAAAAAAAAGGCGAGAAAGTTGTTTGATGTGTTTCAATCGATCGAGCGCTTCATATCGGCCGTAGGGGGAAAAAAATGAACGGTGCAAAATGTTTGCTAATATCTGCCTGTAGTTCATGCCGCACTCAGCGCTCGAAAATATTTAAAAGGTGGCAGCGAATGTGTCGCCTGTCAGACTTCACTGCTTTCCTCGCAGTTTCTTTACCAGAACCAGCCGTGCTTTTTTCGAATTTCCTTTCTCTTTTTTTTTTTTTTTTTTTTGCGGCATCGAGTTGTTCTTTCGCTCCGAGAAAATGATATTACGTTGCGTACAGTCCCGTTTCTCGGGTCATTCTTCGCTGCAAGCTCTTATTACGGCGACGTATAGCTTGTGTGGCTGGCGCACTACGTTTGACGGCGCAATTTTCTTGCTGGTTCTGCGTATCGGCGTATCGATAAGCGTACACTGATCGCAAGCGCGCACGTAGCGCGCCGCTCATTCGCTAGCACAAAAGCGACTCGCGACGTGCGCAGTGCATTTCCCAAAGTAAATCCTCACCCTTCCATTCGCAATGCGTGACGACATCGACCAAACGAAAGCACTGCGTAATAAGCTTTCTTTCGTTCCTCAACGGTCGTGTTGTTTTCGCGCTCGCTTGGGTGCGGAAACACAGCTTCGATCCGATGGGGTCGCGGGCTGCCTCCCCCTCGCGCTGTCAGATATAGAGGAATGACTAAAGATCGTGTATGTGGGATATCTTTTTTTTTCTTCTTCTTCTTCTTCTTTGTCTTATCTGGCCCTCCTAGCTTACAGCTATATTAAAGAGTCGTTCGACATTGTCGGTAAGGATATTGCTTTCTCTTATTATGAACTCTGTGGCAGGCGAAAACGTAGCGTTAAGAGAGAGAAAAAGGAAGGTTAAGCGCTGTGTGGCCTAATGGACAATTTTAATTTTTCTTTTTCTTCTTTTTTTCCGTAAAGCGGCTATTTGCGTCTGTCTGAAATAATCATTCGTGGGGTACTCTGCCACGTCTTCGAGATAATGTGGGATTATTTTACGCTCTAAAGTGCTTGCAAGATCTTTTACGCATGGAGGAAAGTGACATAAGAGGAAGGCCAGGAGAAGACAGAATGGTCAATCAGAACGTAATACCGAATTGGCCAACGTAATGCTTCAAGGTGAAAGCGGGAGGAGTTGGAGGGGGGGGGGGGGGTGTATAAAAATTATATGACAACGTTAAAAACTCAACATAGCAAACAAAAGCATAGAAAGGTTGACCACACAAAATGATTTTACTATATACCGTGCGCAAGCGAAATAGAACGTACAGATAAAAGATGGAAAGAAGGGCATTACGTCGGCGTTCGGTCTTACTGTGAAAGGAAGAGACCAAGTGTTTGTTTGTTTGATTGATTGATTGATTGATTGATTGATTGACTGACTGACTGACTAATTGATTGATTGATTGACTGACTGATCGATTGATTGATTGATTGATTGATTGATTGATTGATTGATTGATTGATTGATTGATTGATTGATTGATTGAGCTGTTCAGTAATTTATTGGCTCAACCGGGAGCGTCTTCAAGTCCCAGCAACAATAAAGTGCTGCGCTTCATAGAAGACCCAGACGCTGAGTAAACCTAATATTGTGCGCAAGATCCGTATGCGTTACAGCACCACGCTATAGCCAACAGCACGCACATTGAGCGAACTGGCTAACTTCCCTTTCTTTCCCTCGCTTTTTGCTTCACGAGCAAGTTTTCAATATCGCCGCTAGTGTCTTCACAACAAAAACGAGAGATAATGATTGACGAATGTTTTTAACGGAATTGTTAGTGCAGGTAAGCAATGTATGAAGGGCTGCAAAAGACGCACTGAAGGGGGCCAGCCGACCTCGCTTTGTTTACTGCATCTATGCAATGATAATAAAAGTTCAGAGAAAAGTATACTTTCCTTCGAGCTTTATACGTTATAACATAGAAGTAATGAATTACTATCGAGTAATTGCTCAATTATTTTCGCGAGCAGTAATTGCTAACTGTAATCAATTGCAATTTTAATTGTAATCGGTTACTTATTTCTCTCTAACGTGTGCAAGTCTGCGTCTTTTCCAATTGCTCCCAAGTATTCTCGTCGACAAATGTTTATTATGTTTTTCTTGGGTTTTACGTTCCAAAACCCCGATCTGATTATGAGTCACGCCGTAGTGGGGGACTCCGGTATAATGTGGACCATCTGGGGTTCTTTAACGTGCGCCTAAATATAACTACACGGGTGTTTTCGCATTTCACCTCCATCGAAATTCGGCCGCTGTGGCAGTGATTTGATCCCGCGATCTCGTGCTTAGCAGCCCAACAACATAGCCACTAAGCAACCCCTGCGAGTCAGACAAATATTTATAGATTGCAAACGATCAGTTTGGTATTCAGGCGCATTTGCCTTGATGTCGCTCTGCTACCTTGGCCCCAGCTTGCACGAAAGTTGGAAAAAGCTGTTGATTAGGTGCAACTTAATGAGGGTATTTGCTCTACGCAAACAACGTGCAATGCGACAATAGCTTATTAATCAAAGCTCTAAAGAGGATGAAAAATTTGTATGGAAAGCATAGCCACAATAATTACCAGTGGATATTCGAAAAGAAATAAAGGATGAAAGAGGGGAAGGAAGAAAAGATGGAAAGCCCTAACAAAAATAACTACGATCTAAGAATAAAACAATAACGCTGCTACCAACAATACACTATGTTGACCCATGGGCGACTACGAAAATTGCGCGTACGCGTTATGGTGCTCCCTTTCACCGCGGGAGAAATTATATCAGACCCACAACCTATCATTTCAAAAACTTTTTTTCCAGCAACTAGCGAGAATTCTCTGTGTGTTGTTTCGTTCTTTTCTTTCTTTCTTTTTCTTTTTGTTGATTTCTCGTTTGTTTAGAAAAAGCACGAAACCAATCAGTGTGCAGGTTATGTTGTGCGCAATCGCAGCTTAAAGTGATGAGAACGAGGCGTCAGAGGGAAGCGCGAGCAAAAATCGACTTTTTGGACAAGTTACAGGGCAAACGCTCTAGAACATGAAAAATAAAAATAAAAAAATAAAAAGAGGGGAAAAAAAGAAAGGGGCACCGCCACGTGCTCTCATGCCATCCCTAATCCGCCGTCGTCGGTGGCATTAGCACAATTACAAAGATACTTTATAACTATACGCGTCACCCATAGCATTAGATAAGCCTAATATCAGTGCTAACACCGCAGTAATTGGTCACGTTGCCAAAGTTAGCGTTGACAAGGCTAGAAGAGGCGTACACGCGGCTGCTTTCAAATAGTAACACAAAGCCCCGGGACAGGATTTGAGAAAAAAGAAGTAGAAAAAAAAAAGAAGTGTCTTTGTTAGCGTTTGCACGCCGAGGCGCCACCATGGCGAAGCGTCGTCAAAAGTTTAGGCGCGCTGCTCTCAGATGACATTAACGAAGCACGTCGTCCCACGAAGCGCACGGTGTTTGCATTTTCAATGAGCCATCGGTCGAGACACGGGGGCCACGGAGCGGCGCTATACGGAAACACAGAGATAAAAAGCGGAAGAGGATGGAAGCGGCAGGCTTAGGGCGAGCTGCCGTGGCTATCCATATGCGAGTAGATAGCAAGAGGTCAGAAGCAAGGGAGGAGAAGACAGAAGAGGGCTATTCGATGGAGCTTATGCTGATGAAAAGATCAGCCAGAGACGCACTTTTGCATGCGTTTAATCCAATGCACATTCGACGCTCTTTAGTCCAGTACGGAACACGCGACACAGTGTCAAGGAAATTAAAGTAAACTACTATTAACTTTCCAATGCTGCGCACTCAAAAGATAACAGTGTACCCTTTAAGGCCTGCAGGCAATAAATAGTACGACGCACATGTGGTACAAGTCCGCTTATATAGTGATATTAGCCAAAGCTAGAAAACCATTCCCGGTGTAACGGGTGGTGTCGCTAAAGCTGGACTGCATATACAAGGTTATCGCTCTGAAAATATTTGTGCATTCGGGAAAAGGATGTGTTAGCCCCCAACACACTTGTCTACAGCGCCGGAGTGATGTGTCTGCATGCGTCAGCACAACGCTCTCTAGTCTACCGTAGGCGTTACTGATGTCACTCGTTCTAGATAGCTTTGCTTCTGCGCATGCGTTGCCAAACCAGTCAGCCCGGTGTAATGCCCCCACCGAGCGTTTAGGGTAAGGGAATAAAAAAAAAATTATTGGAAGACTCAACTGTAGGTGACGTCTGCATATTGCCAAGGCATTCATCATTTGTGCAGAACGGTTGTATGAATAATGTAAATGTCATGTAGCGAATGGCAATGCAGAGATTATAGACTGTAGTCTTTATATTTATGATGAGCAAGACAGAACGTTTGTAATGGTAACTTATACGATTGAAAGCAAACCAAAGCCCAGTGGCACGTACCCGGTCGCACTAGCGGTATACGTAATTATTTTATAGTGCACTATCGCCGGGTTGGGCCCCCGAAAACGTCGAGATAGGCTCGCGTGCCAAAAAGGAGCATGACTATATAGGATAAAATATCACCGGATATCCACGAAATGAATGATAATGAGTGGGCAAAGCACCGGGGGATCATTTGGGCAAACGTGAATCCCCCGTACATTGCCTTGTGATCAGTGCAGCAGCACGGCGACGCCGGCAAGCGGACCCAGAGGCGGCGAGAGCGCGGGAAGCGGCGGCAAAACGCCGGCAGCGTTCTCTACCTGAGGTTGGTGGCGCCGATGCTCGGTTCAAGCGCGAGCTTCGCGAGCCCTCAGCTCAGGGTCCGCTTGCCGGCGTTGCCGTGCTGCTGCAGCTTCGCGAGCCCTCAGCTCCGGGTCCGCTTGCCGGCGTTGCCGTTTTACTGCAGCTTCCCGCGCCCTAGACTCCGGGTCCGCTTGTCTGCGTCGCCGTGCAGCAGCTGTATTGCGAGTCCTTGATTCCGCTTACAGTTGAGCCGCCACTCTCGCCTTTTCATCCCTGGCGGGCGCGCCGTTATCAGAAGCGACCGTTATCATCCATGGCTGAAGAGAGAAAGAGAGCGCGCGTCGGGAACGACCACAGCGCCCCTAGCGGACTACATGCAAACCAGAGCTACGGACGACGAGGGAGGGACAAGGCTCGGCCCTAAGGTGCTTCGCTCCTAAAAGCCGGCAGATCCCACACCCTGTGGGAATCGATGTTATGCGAAGCAGAGGGCGGATAGCCCACCAAGTTAACGAAACGACCATGAGAGCACGAAGACATAGGCGGCTCTTTCATGACCTACATGACACGCATGTCATGACATTCATGTCATGAGTCCTCAGGAGTCCCTTTAGCTACACCTAAGAGACCTTAAGGCGAAAGCCTTAGTCATGCTCATGACTATGACTTCGACCATCAACCTTTAGTGTTTCCTTCACTTAGCACCCACTTCCGAACCAATTTCAGTAGTTTTTGAGTGTTAATCCTTTTTCGCTGAGTCATTGTCATTTTGCTGATCATGGTCATGACTATGATTTCTACCAGCATCCTGTAGTGTTTCCTTCACTTAGTACCCACGTCCGAACCCATTTCAGTGGTTTTTGAGTGCTATACTTTTTTCGCTGAGTCAGGCTCATGACTATGACTTCTACCAGCCCCCTGTAGTGTTTCCTTCACTTAGTACCCACGTCCGAACCCATTTCAGTGGCTTTTGAGTGTTAATATTTATTCGCTGAGTCATTTTTATTTTTGATGAGTCATGCTCATGACTATAACTTCTACCAGCATCTTGTAGTGTTTCCTTCACTTAGTACCCACGTCCAAACCCATTTGAGTGGTTTTTGAGTGTTCAACTTTTTTGCTGTGTCATTGTCATGACCTAGATGACACGCATGTCATGATATTCATGTCATGACATATCATTGATGTTCGTCATATACTCGTGTCAGAGTATGTCAATTTTGGTACATACCAAGTTAACGAAACGACCATGAGAGCACAAAGTCGTAGGCGGCTAGATAGATAGATACCGTCAGAGTAGCAAATGTTCGCCAAGAAATGCTTCGCATTTAATAATGCTTCACATTAAAAGTCGAACTATGCGAGTGCTTTTGCTATTTGCCTCTATGGAAATGCAGTCGCAGCGGTCGGGATTTGAGCCCGCGACCTCGCGCTCAGCAGAAGAACGCATTAGGCACTGAGCCTACGCGGCGAGTGTGGACTAAATGTACTGTGGTTGCAGCTAAAGGGAAAGACGCGAACGTACCTAATGAGATGATACAGTGACTCTAAAATCTGCGTAAATCTATGACAAGCGGTTATATCTTCAAGAAAAGTTGCTAGAATACCCTTTGGTCATACAGTGTATAACAGGACCAGCGTACTGTCGTCGCTATGACAAAGCGTTAGGGTGCACTGGATAAATTTTGTGTACGTACCGGTCAGGCACGGCCTGCCCGTCCCAACGTGGGAGCGGCCCGCGGTGGCTCCTCCCCCGTAAGGGGTTCTCGGAGTCGCTCCTCAGGACTTAAAATAAAGTTCACTGCCTGCCTGCGTACCGGTTCACCCACTGCCCAGACAGTTCGGATACCTCTGTCTAGAAGGGACCTTGCAACTCGGATTGCTGGCTCGCAACGCCAATCTAACTGACTCGAACTCCACCCATCTCTGAAACTGTCGCCAACCAATTCTCGACCCTTCTATGGAGCTCCAGCTACTACAAGGCCTTTATTCACTTTTGTCTCTCTTTCTCTCTCTCGCTATTTCTCTACACTTCTCTTTGTGTACATACAGCAAGCAATTATATCTTGATGACTTCAATATGCCCCAAAATACTATGAATATTTCTGTCACCACTACCAAAATATTTCTGCTTTCGACGTAGCTGCAGGAAATGTCCTCCTTATCTTGTCATTTTTTTCTTTGCGAGTTGGTTGTTTTTCTTTACACACTTAAACGACCCGAAAAGCATATCATCCCTCATCTTTCAATAGACTTACCTCGTTCACAAAATTAAATAATCTTATACTTTAATTATTTGAAAGCCTTCAGCCCACCGACTTGCTCAATAACGATGCCAGCAGCGGGTCTTTCAGGGAAAAGACTGCCACTTTAATTGTATTCTTTTTTAAGGCTTAGTTAGGTCAACCGAAGCTCTAAATTCCGGTGACACACCTTCCCTTTCCTTTCCTTCTTGCTTTCTTTCTTTTTTTAAGCGATGACGTTATAGGCAACTTTTCGCTCTCAACTTTTAGATATTCGTCTAACAGAAAACGTGAGCCGATCCTGAGATAGCGCAAATAATCTGGGACGAATTTGGAAATAGTGCGAGCGATAACATTATAAACTGATTTCACCCACGGTGTAGCTATCCGTCTAATTGACAGCCTGGGCCAATCCTGGAGATAGTGCAGTTGTCAACTGGGCCGCCCGTGTTGCTACGCTGGGCCCAGTATTTGCTACGCTGCGAAATGTAGCGCAGAAGATGAACGGTTTTATAGCATTTAAGTAACCGGGGCGTCACGAATGCTTCGCTTCAGATAGATTCTAGGATGTGCAATGGATCTGACGTCATCGAATCTATATACCGTATGTATAATGTAACTATAACTATAACCATATGTAACAGTAAAAGTATGTACCGTATGTAATGTAATTAATATAAATCCCCTCAACAGGGGTATTTCAGGTATTGTAAATAAATAAATAAATAAATGAAAAATAAATAAATAAATGAAAAATAAATAAATAAATGAAAAATAAATAAATAAATAAAAAATTGTTATTTCTCAAACTTATAACAACGCTATCGCTTGCTTTGGCAATAGCGACAGCCTAAATTCTGCTCTATCTTTTTTTTTCATGAGTCATTCTAGTTCAATAAATAAATGCGGGTCAGTCATGCACGTCAGCACTGATACAGGCCTATCACTCGATATCCGGCATTATTAAAATTAAATTATGAGGTTTTACGTGCCAAAATCACGATCTGATTATGAGGCACGCCGTAATGGGGAACTCCGGAAAATTTGAACCACCTGGGGTTCTTAAACGTGCACCTAAATCTAAGTACACGGGTGTTTTCGCATTTCGTTCCCATCGAAATGCGGCCGCCGTGGCCGGGATTCGATCCCACGACCTCGTGTTTAGCAGCCCAACACCATAGCCACTGAGCAACCCCGGCGGGTAGCCGGCATCATTATTGATGGGGCGAGAGAAATCGATAACTTATTTACAAAATGGCTGGGAGGTGATCCTGAGTTATAGGTTGTTCTGCTCTGCTGATCTGCCCTAGGGAAGGGGGACGGAGAAAAAAATAAGTCGTGAGTGGCGATCATGAAGATATTGAAGTGCGTATATTGAAGTGCGCGCCTCCTGGCGGCATCTCTCAAGCTGTGTGTCTAGTTCAGCGGATTGTAAAAAGCCTAGAGCTGCCGTTTTAATTATGGCTGCGCTGCGATTTTAATTTCGTGAAATGATTATAAGTGATTTATGATGGGGCACTCGGCTGCTGCGCTTTTAGTAAGCGTTTGGGCAGCGCGTGCGAAGGGACACACCTGTAGCGCTGCACTGCCGATCCGGGCAGCATTGCGTGTGTAGCTGCGTTGGAAAATGTGGCCCGACTATTACGAACGAACAATTTGAGCGCGCACAAACACGAAGAGATAATGACAGCAGACAACGACTTCGTGAAATACGCCGCAGCGGGCGAAGGATTATCGCTTAACGGAAACTGAGCGGCGAATGATTCAGAGCCGTGTGGAGATAAGAGACGGTGCGAGCGAGCGACGAGCGCGGGTTGGCAGAGAAGTGCGCCCCCCCCCCCCCCCCTTGCTCCCTCCGGCGCTGGCTTCCTGCTTCCTTGCTTGCGCGTGGGAGATAGTGCGTTCGCTCTCCGTGTAGCGCGCGTCTCCGCACGCTTCCTCTCGGGCTACGGCGCGCGGCGAAAAGATTTTATCTATAGGGAACGTCACGGCGACGGCGACGACGACGACGACGCCGACGGCAGAAATCCGGTTCAAGTGTATAAAAATCTAAAGTGCGCGAGTGTCCGTTATGCAAGTGAAGCGAGTAATTAGATCCCTCGCTTAAGAGAGGAACCAAACCCGCCACATGTTCTTTGAAGTCTTGCTAACGAAGGAGCGGGAGCTGTCATGTCTGTTTGGAAGGTCACTTTATAATCCGCTAAGTTAATTGCCTGAATTACTCAACAAGAACGCGGCACTGAAAGCAATTCAAAGTAGATGCACTCGTTCGCCGTTCAACATGAAGACGTTGAATTCTGACGCATTGACTACTTCGCAACGATAATGTAATACTCACCATAGCCACTAGCTGCATTGATGCATACGCGCTGTTGTTGCATACTTTAGGCTTACTTTTTTTTCTACAGTAATTGCGTGCACTATTCGAGCTATTTGTCACAGTTGCCTACGCGTTACTTGTCTAACCACCGACGTCTGTAAATAAAACAGTGTTGACAGCAGACATAAGCTCAGAAAGATCTGAAAAAGGCGCGGGGAGTGGCGCCCTTTAGCCATTGATTACTGTCCCTCCCCACATTCCGTCTCCCACCTACATCCCTCACCCCCCCCACCTACCTACGAGATGAAACAAACTTGCGTGTAGATCGTGTGTATCAAGCGTTACGAGCATGCAAATTGTGTGCTGAAAAGTCTGAAATGGTAACGTCCATGCGCGAACGCCGCAGAAGGTGAACGGCTATATTACTGCACGCACAACATAAGAGACGCAGCGAATAACATTGTCGACACGTAAAGACTGCACTAAGAACAAGAATATCGCTAAAGAAATTGACTATGAGCGTATGTATGCCTTCTAAAAATTATAAGGCGACAGGGAGCCCTGTAAAGGGTGCACCACTGCAATAAGCATGTTTGGGCGGCAAAGCCAAACGTGTTGCATTTCAGCTGTTCAATTATTAGACATTCTAGATTCTAGAGAAATAGATAACTCTTATCGGCAAACCTTCGTTACGTATTTTCGCCTCAGAGATTTGCGCTTTTTCTTTTAAGCTGCCTTTTGCGTGCCTCTCTGTATGTTCATAAAATTCGGTTAGCATTTGTTAACTGAGGAAACACCATTGTTCACACTTGTGAATTCGAACCATCGTGGCGGGCCTTCGTAACTGTGTTAATCATCAAATCATCGGGTGGAACATTGCGGTTGCACGGATCCTGCAAAGAGTTTTCTTAAATCTCGCGCTTAAATAGCCCCGCTCCACCACCAACCTCCCTTTTCAGAACTACAAAACTGCATTCGTTAACTCTACCACAGTTCCCTATTAGACTTCCTGCACGAAAAAAAAATGTGTTTGTGTACTCATAAATATATTGTTATGGATGATTGTGGGTTTATTTACAGATGTAATCAGGTATAATCGGTTCGGAAGATAACTGTTGAAATTCTGCCATTCGCTCCAGGGACCGTCGTCGTCCTCCTCTTCTTCTTCAGCCTCTTTTTCTCGCCGCGTTACAATGGCCATTTCGCAGACGAAGCCCGGTGGGAGAGTAATTGTTCAGTGACGGCATAATCACACTTAAGACACGCAACATGTGCAAGTTGGGTTTTACTAGAACACCGACTTGTAGACAAGAGGGCGTGCGACCACGTAAGTTAGGTCACTCAAATGGTCTAATACTGCGAACGGGCCAACATAGTGCGACAGAAACTTGCGACACAAGCCGCGCCTGCGCTGTGGAGTCCAAAGCCGCACTTCCAAAAGAAACTGGCTACAGCAGTGCTGTCGTACCGCTGCTTTGAGTGGTTTTGCTATGCCACCGTGCGAAGAAGCGCTATCCGGCGGGCTTTTTCGGCAAGGCAGAGTGTCTTGGCGATCGAACCTCTGGTATATAGAGAAAACAGTAGGATGGTGTCAAGGAGCTGCGTAGCTCTCGTGCAGGCTGAGGTGGCTTGAAGGCGCCGACTGCCTCAATCTGCCGATAGTCAGGTCGGACTCCATTCTTGCTCAAGAGGTGGCCAAGAACCAATGTCTCGCGCTCACCAAACTGCTACTTTCCGGAGTTTAGAATCAAGCCAGCTTTCTCCACGCAATCCAAAACCAGGTTAAGGTGGGTGTTACTCTCTTCAAACGTGCGGCCGCAAATCACATCATCATCCAGGTGACACAGACATATCTACCACTTTGGGCCGCGAAGAATTGTGTCCATGAATCTCTCAAAGGTGACGGGCGCGTTACAAAGCCCGAACGGCATAACGTTAATTTCGAACAAACCGTCCGGTGTCATAAATGTGGTCTTCTCTTAGTCGACGGGGTCCATAGATATCTGCCGATAACCAGATCGTAAATCGAGCGACGAAAAGTAGGCGGCAGAATGCAGGCAGTCTATTACGTCATCGATTCACAGAAGCGGGTACGCATCTTTCTGTCTGACCACATTTAGTCGCCTGTAATCAATGCAAAACCTCCATGAGCCATCTTTTTTCTTCCCAATGATAACTGGCGCTGCCCACGGGCTCGAGGATTCTTGGATGGCCTTTTTGCTTTAAGATTTCTTGCACTTGCTCAGCAATAATCTTCTGTTCCGATGGAGATACTCGATGAGGCTTCTGTCGAATAGGATGAGCGGAGCCGGTGTCAATCCGATGGCGAGCGCGCGAAGACGGATGAGTGGTACGGTTTTCACCTTGGAAGAAGTTAAACACGGAAGTATGTCGGGATAGCACTTGTACCAAGCCGTCACGTTCACGTGAAAACGGACTTTCTGATCACGCTCTGAGTATTTGATTCAAGGGGGTAGATAGGTTGTTCATTTGGAAAATTTGTCTTGTTCCTGACTACCGTAACGGAACTGTACGTGTCGTCGTCGAAGACAGCGAGTTTCATGTGTTTCGGAAGTAGTACGGGCACGGCAGAACAGTTTAGTGCCCACAACGACGTGGTTCCATTGGTCACAGATATAACGCTACTAGACACCAATATGTCCTTGTTAGCACAGAAATCGGCGAGTGGTTGAACCATGGTGTCAAATGAACCACCGGTATCAACAGAAGCGATGGCAGGAACAAACGCTAGCGACCATGGAGGCGGCGGCGCCTCATCAGTAACAGCAAATGCCTTTTGTTATTGCCGTCGTTCATCAGCAATTCCTGGGGACAAAGACGCTGTTGACAGAAACCTCATCGGCACCGCAATCAACAGATTCCCCGCATGTTTGCAGAAAGTAAATTCCTAGGATGACATCATGCATGCACCGTTCAAGAACCACAGATTCTGTTAAGAAACACTTCTCATCCAGTAAAACATCCGCAGCACAAACACGAAGAGGACGAAGCCTCTCGCCGCTTACACCACAAAATCTAGTATGACCATCCAAAGAAAACATCACTTTACGACGAAGGCGGATCTTCAAAGAAAGGCTCATAACAGATACCATAGCCCAAGTGTCCAGTGCATTGTAGACAAACCATCAATTAACACTTCCTCTTTGTTTCACAGCAATGTAACCTGGCAGAGGCATCTGTGTCGTATCGTGAACGGCGACCTCAGCTCCATTGGTCGCGCCGGCTAGTTTCCCGGCGTTTGTGGTGACAATTAACGTCGCCGCGGCGAGGGAGAGAGACGCTGGCGTGAAGATGGCTGTGTCAAGCTACGGTCGAGGACAGGGAAATCACTGCGGTGATTGTGTCGTAGAACATCGTTGGGGAATTAGGTCGTCCCAAATAATCCTTCGAGACCACAGATGGCCGAAGTATCGACTCTCGGGCCAAGATGACTTCGGTGGTGGTTCATACCACCTTTGCATTTGGCGACGCTCGCGACAGAAACGAAAAATATGCACAGTGGCAGCGCAGCTGTAACACACTGGAGTCTCGCGGCCGACTACTACCCTTGAAAGAAGATGTTATGATGCTCGGGCCGATAAGATTGCTCGTTTGGTCGCGGGTACCCAGTGGACGAGCGACGTGGATATACGGCAATACAGTGGTAACTAGACTGCTGGCGGTAATTACGTTGCATCCTTGATGGTGGCCCCGTGCGGTAGGGTTCCACACCTTTTGCAGCAATGGACAGATAAGTCAGTGCGGGACGGTAAAGCTGCTGAGTATCGTGGTCATGTCGTTGGTCATTTCTGCATGTCGACTCAGCTCCTCCCGCACGATCTGCCTGAAAGTCGGCTGTGAGATCGAGTGATGGGCAGTCGTCCACGCTGGCAACAGTCGTGACATTTGCGAGCTGGCCAAACTTCGGCGTGATGCGCCGCGTCTTGAGGGCCTCGAAAGTGCGACAATGACGTATTACGTCGGCGACTGTGTTAAGGCTCTCCTTGTCGATGAGGAAGTTATAAACATCCTCGGCGATTCCCTTCAACAAGTGGTCAACTTTGTTCTCCTCTAACATGCGAGGATTGACCGCTCTGCAGAGCTTCAGTATGACTTCTATATACATTGCGCACGTCTCGCCTGGAGCTTGGGCTCTTTGAAGCAGCGTCTGCTCTGCCTTCTTCTTCGCGACGAAATCGCCGAAACGATCTTCGATTTCAGACGCAAAGCGATCCCATGTTTTAAGCGTATCCTATACTCGTGGTTATCGAACCACATAAGCGCCGTGTCCGTTAAGAAGGAGAGGAGAAACTTTATTGAAGTGGAAAAGATTTTAACGAGAGGTGGTCGGATCCTCTCAGTGCAGGGCCCCAGTATAGTGGCCTCTGCCAAGAAAAACAACGTTTGAGAGCTGACTCACTCCATCCCAATGGTAATAGTTGCTCAGCCGTTTGTCGTGGGTGAGCCACTCGTCCACGTCCTCGCCGGACTTGCATGGAACTCTGTATGGAAATGCGGACTTGCGAGTGTATGAAAATCCTGCTGCTTTTCAATGCGATACATTTCCAAATAGGTGGCTAAGATCCGTGCGGCGGTATAGTCCACTATGAGGGCGCGTCACTGGCACGGTTTAATGTAGTTCGCAACGCGAAACAACGGCATACCCACAAAAAATTATAACTGCGAATTTCTATATGTAAGAACGACGCATCGAAGTTTCAGTCAATTCGTAAATCCGCTAAATGCATACAAAAAATAATAACAGTCACGACTAAAATTAATCAGAAACTGATATTTATAGGCAAGCAAAGCGGTATGTTTGGGCACTCAAAAAATCTAAATAACAGCAAGCTGATTGAGACTCGCGAAACGTTTACTATTATTGCTTATAATTCATTCGCAGTTAAAAACCTCAGCCAGATAATCAAACATTATTAACTCAAGAGGCAGAATGTGCTCATCGCAACATTCCCAGTCTCATGGCTCCAAGGAAACGGAATATCGAAACAAAAATAATTCATATGAAACATAAAGCCTATTTTTACTTGCACTTCAGTACGAGTTATAGTTTAAGCCTATTTTTACTTGTACTTCATTACGAGTTATAGTTTATATTCCTTGTGTAAGTCTCTAGTGAACGCATTAGCTACACTTTGTCAAAGCGAGCCGCATTAAGATGGAACGTTGAAGAAAGTCGCTGATGTGAATCGCAGTTCTGATGTTAAACCAGAAAATTACCCAAAAAAGAAAACATTACATTGAACAATTCTTTCTTATTTTCTAGGCAAATATATTTCAAAGACGCAAGTTCTTGCTTTTAAACAACGTACCCTCTCGTTCAAAAGAAAGTCTCTAATATATATATATATATATATTTTTTTCACAATGTGAAAAGTTCCTTCACAATTTTTTCGCTTGGTTCATCGATGCGACAAGCCGTTTTATTACTTTCCTTTTACTTCAAAGCACGCGCCGTTCCAAATTTTGTCACTTCGGTTCCCTTAACTTCAACAAACAGAGCCCCGCAATTACAGAACGCACGTGCAGGCTGGTCTCGAAAAAAAAAGTATAACTAACGTGCACAATTCTCAGCTATCTCATTCGTTTGCTTTAAGAAATGAGCTTCTATGGAGGAAGAATGTTCAAGAGGAACTGCAGAAGCTTAGAGGCTCATATAACCCGAGAGGAAACATAAATTTCGATTTGAGAACTGCTCTCACTGAGCAAACTGAGCCGTGGAACGGGCTAAAGCATAAAGTAGAAACGCAAATGGAAGACCCATAAAAGCACACACAATTTTCACCACTTTGAGCACAGGGAGGTATACCTTCCTTTTCAAGATGAGCCTCTAGCCCCTTTTCTTTTCATCATTTTCTTCCAGTCTTTCTACACCACCCTGCTTTAGTCGTGAAGTAAACGAAGCAAGAATCGACGTTCGATTCATTTCTTTCATTTCCTTTTTTCTCCGTCTCAGTTCTCTCTTCTCTCTGGTTCATTTTATCCGCATTTTGTACTCTCTCTATGTTTCTGCCCCTACCCGAAGCTATCTCACACGAAACACGAAAGAAAAAGGTCGCGGAAAGTTCGCCGTAAAAAAGCGTAAAGGTGGTAGCAGCTGCAAGAATGTCTTTGTTGCCCTCGACGACAAGAAAAAGAAACCGATTGGCTCGTCAGTAGAAGGTTTGATATTAATGGAAACCATTACGCCGGGCCACACATGGCTTTTCGTAATACGGACCCAACATCAGCGGTCTTCTTCCACTGAGCCTCTGCTCTTTTGTGTCCAGCCGTCGAGGTCTGTTGACAATAAGAAAAAGTAGGGGGGGGGGGGGGGGGGGGAAGGGTGATTCGACGACTCTGTGCTTACTATTCCACAGAGTACCTAAATGCCGAGGTGAACGTCGATGGGTGAAGAAATGCGGGAAGAATTCTAACCTTACCTACATATATTCTACAACGAGAGCTGTCATAAACCCTTTCCAGCCACATTCGTGGTATTGCCAAACGTCCGTCTGTGCCTCACACATTTCAACAACTTCAAAACCCGCATGTGTGATTCGCGACGGCTCGCGGTTCGCAGACCCCTATCCTGAACCTAAACGAACTCGTAAGAAAAAAAAAAGAAAACATCTGCACCTGCCACGTCGCAACGCCAACACACGTCGTCGCAAGTGTAAGTACAAGTTGCGACAGCAACAGCGAGCGTTTTCGACTCTGCGGCTCGGCCGGCTGCCGTTGGCGGTGGCCTGTCACGCGCTCGGCGCATTAATTAGGAGCGCGAGCCCGGTGGTGTGACGACGCAGGCGTTTCGCAGAAGCATCACGGGAGCTGGAAAGGGGGGAAGAGGGCGAGGAGGTGCGAGTGAACGAGAGTTCCAAGTGGAGCTCGGCAAAATGGCGCGATGGATAAACGCGCCGTCTCGGCTTTCGGTGCGCCAAAGAGGTGGCTCGCGGAAATGCGAGAGCCGCCGCGACGGCACTTGTAAGCGGAGACCGCGGAGTTGGCTGCGCTACTGGCCCGCTATAGCGGCATCGTCCCACTCTTCCCTCTCTGACTATCGTTGTCGCTCTAGAGGGCCACTCGAGTGTACTCTACGTCGACGCCACGTCGCGGCGGCATATAGAACGACGTGCACGCCGCTCGGCGAGAGACGTCCCACGCCCGAAGCGCGGCTCCGTTAAACAATAATCTGGCATTGGACAGGATGGCGCCAGGCAATGGCTTTTGGTGTCACATTTCAGAACTATTTTTGCCTGGGCCAGACGCACTCGCGCGGCCTGTCCTTTGATGTGCCCTGCTCGAAGAGTTCTGGCTTAGAATAGACCCTTTATTTTCAGTGCATTTTAAAGCAGAAATGTACGTTGTTTGTAACTTAGAGACTGCTGCTGTATGTGACCTGTACAGTGTGTTCTACTTTATTTTTGAGACTTGTCATCTGGCTCTTTCTTTCCTCTTTCCTCCCCTTCTTCCCATCTTCCATTTCTATGTTTCTGTCTCCTCCTTTCTAAAGAGTAGGCAGGCGTTGTGCCCCTTCCGGTGGCAGTTGCCAGCCTGCTCCTGGCTTTCCCTTTCCTTTCAAATGTATATGTTTTCAAATCAATAATAATAATAATAATAATAATAATAATAATAATAATAATAATAATAATAATAATAATAATAATAATAATAATAATAATGTTTGATTCACTAGAGAAGCAGCTCTAGACATTTTCGTACTTATTTCACTCTTTTTTTTTTTCTTTCATAGCTTTCTTTTTCCATTCTACTTCCTTTCTAGATTCCTTAACTGCTCTTTCTTTATCTATCAAGTTTTCAGAACAGTGCCGAGCCTGTAGTGACCAGGGAATCTACTAGAGATCTAGAATACAGGGCTCTGATGCACAGGAACATGTCGCTCAAGAACATGTTTATTCGCATAATTCAGCTCCCGTAACGGCTGACGCCAACCAACTGTATCCTTCCACTTCATTTGGACTTTACTTTCAAACGAAGTAGAGCGCAAGAACATCTAAAATAAACACGTTCCATTGTCCAATTGGTTAAAGCGGTTTAAAACTTCGTCGCGCAACCCAATATCACTACTTCCCCAATGATAGGGCGAATTTAATTCTCAGGTCGAAACAACTTGATTATTTAACTAAGCAAACATAATAAAGAACACTATGAGGTTGGGATCTTGGTGAGTATGTTGATAAAGATACCACTTCCAATTTTATATCTGGAATGGCGTTTAATTCCGACAGGACAGTGTAATCCAGTGGACATTTCGATACTGCGAGCCCATTTACTGCCTTCTGAGATGTCCCTCTCGGTAATGTAGCCAACACACCGCGTTTTTAAATGTTGTGGAATGTAACTAAGAAGTAAATGCAAAATATTTTTGTCACTTATAAATGAGCTCAGCGATATTGTTTTGTCTAGGAAGGTTCTCATAACAATTCTTGAACCCGGTAATACTGTTTCGCTAGCATACAATTTTTTTTTAGCTGTACTACCCCACACAACATCAGGACGAGAACGCGTACAACCGTGACATACCTGCCAACCCGCAAACATTAACATTCGCAAGCATTCCGCGTACACGAAACCAAGGGGGCAAGACTAGAAGGAGGGATTAGTGGGGAGAGGAGGCAGGAATTTTATTTAAATGCTTACTCTGAATGTACACCTTTTGTGGGATACATACGCACTTTACTAACAATAATTTACCTTTTGACTCGGCACGCAAGCAGCAGAAAGCTTGGAACAGCAGAGACTATCTAGCAACACCACTTTTCGAAAACAGTCACTTTTTCAGTGACTTTGCTGCTGTAGATTGCGCCTCCTTCAACAACTTGTCTCTGTAAACTTCCTCGAATCAAGTATCCCCTGGCGTTCATTCACCATCAGAATTCTTCCAGCGGCAGGTTCGGACACCGGCTAGCAAAACTTTTGCGCTAACGTAATATATCTTTTATAAATCTTGACGCAACATTCATAAAATCGTTTAAGGAGATCAAGTTCGTAAGCTTTACAAACATTTCGGAAATGTTGTTTAGTATGTTTAAGCATTTCTGAACGCATGTCTGAATTTTTTCAGTGGAGTAATTGCCTGAGCTCTACTTCGGCTCAGCTCTTCCAGGAAGACCGTCCTGGCAGATTTGTTTTTTCTGTTTTTTTTTATTATTAAATGTATGCAAGGAGATGCTGGTGCCTGTTAGACGTCACCGGCTACTCCTCTAATTCATAGATGAGCTCAAAAAATTATAGAGAAAAGACTACAGTAAAGTTCTAAAGTTCACATACAAGCAACAAAAGCAATTGTTTCTGATCACTTCACAAGCGTTCGAGTGTTCATGTTCACGTACGCGCGGCGGCCCTCGTTGGTGGAAAACACAGCGCACACAAACACACACAGGAGAACCACAGGAACACGATAATATGAGCAAATACGCGAAACGCGTATACATAAATATGAAAATGTTAGAAAAAAGGAATCGCTTGGACAAATACAGCGTCGTGATCAAAGTTACAATAATAAAATTTCATAATTTTTAGCTATTCCCGATTCTTCAAGAAGCTGTATTAATAAACATGCTGCACTATGTTGCGAGTGTTCTGATGGTCATGCACCCAGGATTTATTATAGAGATATTGGCCTCGTATCCTCAGCATGTATCTTCGCAAAAAGCCTTTGCGGTGAGTGTGATAACTTTTGAAGTGTAATGACAGGTGTTATATGTCTTCATCAGCCTCCTCCCAAGAGCACACATCGCTGTCGGTTTGTCCTGTCTTGTACAAGAAGCATTTAGTATAGGCTGCGCCAATCCGAAGTCTATCGATCGTTGCTTCTATTGGCCGGCTGGTATTCATAGGTATGGTGAATTGCACGTTCTTGCTTTGTTTGTGACTTAGGCACTTCACCGTAGCTTTACTTTAGTGTAGAGCAGGACGTATTTTATCATGTAGTTACTGCTTAATGAGGATAAATTCATATGGCTGCGAAAGGTAGTTATTTCCAAAGAAATTTTGCTGGCACGAGTTCACACCTAAATTAGAAGCAGCTAGCAGTATTTCTTAGCTGCGGTGTTCTTGCCGAGAATGTACGCGAGTGAAGCCTGCACACGGTGATCCGTAAAGTCACTACTCGCAACATCGCAACACAAAACGGAAAGTAAGTAAGAATTAAAGAATACTAACAAAGTGCACCATCTGGTCAATGTACAATTTACTGTGCAACTTGTCTTCACTGTAGTGCATCCCTCTTCTACGTCATCATCATCATCATACCTCACGCAGCCTTTGCGTCTCCTTTCCACCTTCCCCTGTGCAGAGTAGCAGGCTAGAGCACGCTAGCTCAGGCCAACCTCCTCTGCCTTCCTTCAAATAAATTATCTCTTACAACACGAGTAATCCATATTGTAGGCACACTATATTGGCAAAATAGAAGGCGAAGTTTCTGCACGTCATGTATCACTCGCTCACTACCCTTAGAGTGTTATTAACTGTAATTTAGACTGCTTTGCTAACATACGTTGTGAAAAAAGGCGAAACGAGAAAAGAAGAAGCGAAGGGACAGTGACAAACAGCGAATACGCATGTACACGCTCGCGAGCGTCCAAGCGCACATGAAGCATTCTCAAAAGGTCAGCTATCTGTCAGGACCCTAGGATACGTCCATGATGTTATCCGCCACCAATTTTTTTTTCTCACCAGGAACTTTTGCTGCATGGCGGAAATATAACGGAATGCGAAAGAGCTGACTTTCCAGGAAGGATCGCGTTCATCTGCCCATTCCTCTACAATAGGCATGCGACTCTCCGTTCGCAAGCAAAGAAACAAATACGCAGGGACACACACACACAAATAGAGAAAACAAATACTATCAGGTTTCGACGCATTATTCTGGTTAGTGAGCTTTCTCGCGACCCCAGCCCATCGTACTGAGGTGGATGATATGCCACAAGGTGAGGATCGTGACATATGCATTCAAAACAGACGCGAACGGCAGCGAAGTATGCGAGCCGATGAACTAGGTCCAGAGCTGGTACCTACTACATGCAGCGACAAAAAAAAAAAAAAAAAAAAAAACATGCGTTTGCTTCGACCACCCACATCGAAGTACCGTTAGTCCAAGCGGCGCCGTATGCTGAAAGGAAAAAAAAAGAAAGAGAGACAGGAAAAGTCCATATTCGAGGAGGCCCCTCTGAGAGATAAGGAACGTGAGACGCCGGGCTCTCAACGCGACGGGGTTTCAGCCCACGCTCGACTTTCCTCACCGTTCGAGAGGCCGTCGCGACAATTGAAAACCCGTATGTCCGCTCGATTGGCACGAAAACGACAGCTCCGAGGTGCTCCGAAGACAGATTTCTTACGCGGACAGCCTCGAAATGGAAAGCCACTGGCAGCGAAAATTAACAGCCGCATGCCTGCGACGTAGCTCCACTCTCGTTTTTTCTCTCTTGTCCCCAGCGCTTCCCTACCCACATTGTGAGTAGCTAGGGTTTTCTCTGTTGCTGGTCGTCTTCCCATCGTTCTTTCTCGTCATCCAGGCGCGCGCTTCATTTTAAACAAGCAAATGGAAATCGAAAGAAAAATGTCTCTGTCGCGATAAAGTAAAGAAAAAGCGCGACGTTCTTTGCCCTGTATTGATTTCCTGCCAGTGAACCTGAAACAAATTAAGCACGTGCACTTTAGCACTTACCTCGAGGCAATGAAGTGATGAGTGGGATGATATTTTCGTTCACCTCTTAACACAGAGAAAAAGACATCGTCCAACAAGCTTTCCTGCGTCGATTTCTATCAGTGGCGCGCGGACTCTACTAAACTGTGATTCGTGCGACTTGCCCGAGGCTGTGGAGCACATATTTCTTCTTGATCTCCATTGTGCGAGTGAGCGGCAAGTATTAGCCGCCCTAATTAGCGCGACAATAATTGGCAAGAGACAATTGCCTGACGCCACCTTATAAGGCGTTTATATAACCTTTTATATACTAACCACTACCAAGTAAGCGAGCCATGCGCGATATTCTCAAATTTCTGAGCCGCACGGGCTGTGAACGCGCAACGGGCATTCAATTTATCTGATCGTCAACTCTCGCGCCACCCTTCCCAGCCCTCCTTCCCCGCAGAGTAACAGACTAGAGAAGTTTTACCTCAGTCTATGGCGTCTGCTGCATTTACTCCAATTTCTCTCTCTCTCTCTCTATTCTATAACTAATACTCTCGATATAAGGTTATCGTAATGCAGCCATACCCCCACCTTACGAATAAAAAAGTTTTATCCGCAGAACAGCACGGGTACGTCTTTTCCGTTTCACATTTTAACATGACAGTGCGGATGGATATATGGTCTATAAGGAGCCCATTGATACATACATGCTAAGCTATATGGACGCGCCACCGGCAATTCACACAGAAATGTTGATAACATTCCAGGTATTAGTGATCATCGGGTTGTGGTTGCAGGGATTAAAAAGAAAGTAGACCGCACAAAAAGGCGCATCAGTAGAAGAGTTTTCTTCTTTGAAAAGGGCGATTATTCATCAATTTCTGATAAACTTCTTGAGTTTCTTCCTGTTTTTGAAAGGTTTGCGGAGGAACACGAAGTGGAATATTTGTGGAGCACATTTAGAAAAAAGCTGTTAGATCTTACAGAGAAGTTCACACCAAGTATTGAATCAGCTACGCTCCAAAAGCGTAAAAAAACATGGATCACCTTTCGTGTATTGAGACTAGTTAAAAAACGAAGGCATGTGTTTCAAAGATATAAAAGAACAAAAACACACGCGTATTTTAAAAGGCTGCAAGAATTAACACGCGAATACAAAGGCCTGTCGAAAAAAAGCAAAAGAACAGTATCTTAAACGATTAAATGACAAAATGAAAACAAATCCTAAACCGTTCTAGCAGTATTTGAAGGGATGTGTGTCTGATCCTGTTGGAATAAATGAAATTATTTACAATGAACGCACTCTTTCTGACGATGCAGAAAAAGCGACATGCCTAAACAGATATTTCCAATCAGTCTTTCTTTCTCAATCTGCATGCAGCCCACAATCATCAAATAGCAACGTTCCTCTTATGCAACCAATCGAACTTAGCGTTAGCGGCATTGAATCTCTGTTAAAAAGAACATTGATGAAATTAAGGCTATTGGTCCTGATGGTATCTCTCCAAGAATTTTAGAACAGTGTGCTCACGCCGTCTCGCTCTACATTTATTTAATTTTTCACAAGTCATTAACTACTGGTCAGATGCCACAGGACTGGAAAATAGCAAATGTAGTCCCAATTCACAAAGGAGGCTCTAAAGAAGAAGTTACTAATTATAGACCTATCTCACTTATTTCGATTTCATGCAAGATCATGGAACACATAATATACAAGGCTATCATGAAACATCTAATGGACAACGCATTGTTTACAAACAGACAACACGGATTTCGCAAGGGGTTTTCATGTACGACACAACTGATTGAATTTTATGATGACCTAGCTTCTGTAGTTGATTTGAGTGGGCAAATAGACTGCATATTTCTAGACCTCCACAAAGCATTCGATACTGTTTGCCATTCTTTACTACTTCATAAACTTCAAATGTTAAATATAAATTCTAGTGTTTTTTAGCTGGATAGAAAACTATTTGTCAAATCGCCGCCAACGTGTTGTCCTGAATGGTACTAATTCAGATTATCTTGAGGGCACATCAGGCGTCCCGCAAGGATCTGTCCTGGGGCCTCTTCTTTTTCTCATATATATTAATGACATTAACTTAGGTATTGAGTCTAACATGCGGCTCTTCGCGGATGACTGTATTGTGTATAGAAAAATTGATAATGAACATGGTTTTCTCAAACTGCAGGCCGACCTAGAACGTATTTGCGAATGGTGCTCTAAGTGGAAATGAATTTGAATGCGGGTAAGTGCGTCCATGTGCGGTTTACTAAGAAGAAAAATGTAATCGAGACCGCTACTATCTTTTGAATAATATTTTAAGTAAGAAATTCAGGACCAAATATTTGGGCGTGATGCTGTCGGGCGACTGCTCTTGTGGACTGTCGGGCACATGTGGACTATGCGGTTGGCAAAGCGGCAGTTGATTTGAATTACGTTCAAAGAAACTTCAAATGTGCCAATTCTAACCGTAGAAGCACGGCGTACCTAACTTGTATACGACCTATTTTGGAATATGCTTCTAACCTTTGGGACCCGTCACAGATATGTCTCATAAATAAACTAGAAAAACTACAAAACAGAGCAGCCAGGTTCGTCTTGGGTAGGTACGGGAGGAAGTATAGTTGCACAGCAATGAACAAAGAGCTCAATTGGGAATCCCTGTCGTCTCGCCGAAAGAAACTGCGGCTAAAGCTTCTGTATGAAATATATCATAACAAAACTGGAATTGATAGGGAAATGCACTTAAAACCGCCAAACTATATATCTGCACGCACTGACCACCAGTGCAAAATTAGAGAATACCGGGCTAGGACGGGCCTGTATGCCAATTCCTTTTTTGTTAAAACTATCGCTCAGTGGAATCGACTGTCATGTGGACAGGTGGGCAGTGTGAATCAAGATGTTTTTTTTTTCATCTTTGTAACCCCCCTGCTGTAACGCTTTCGGGCTAAGCGGGGATATGTCTGAATAAAGAATAAAGAAAAAATGTACGTAATGAAGCAACTCTGCTGTAGTAAAGACTTGCCATAAAGAAATATGGATGAAATTGAGGCAAAGAAAGCGTCACTTTAAATGTGTTGCGGACGTTGACTGGTTTAGTTCTGCTCACAGTATAAATTAGCATGCCGAATATTTCTTTTTAATACTTTTTTTACCTGATTAGTGTACTATATCTACGGTTGGCTAGCCACACCTCAGCGTGTAAGCAAATGAACGAACTTCCATAGTGATACGTCAGCGCACGACTCCATCACTGCAACATCAATAACACACCGAACACCGTCTTACAAGAAGGCTTCCTTCACAATGCGAGATAAAAAAAAAACGGCCTTATACGACGACAGAAGAGAACATTTCGTTCGTTTGTTTTGATTAAAAAAAACTGTAAGTCGATAGAATTAAAGCTACAAAAAACTGCTCACCACCGAAATGCACCCAGCAAGGATTCCTCAATATCCGTAATGTAGCCATTCCTTCTGACATCAACTTTTTTTATTTTATTTTTTCCTTTGTGCGGCAACTGGAGAACACCCTTCTCTACGGATGTAAGCAGCTCTGAGCAGATCTCCCTCTGGGCTTCTCGAATTTCCAAGAGCAGCCTCTAATCGCTCGCGTTTTACCCTGCTCTGCAAACAGATTAAAACCTGTTCTTCCTACTCATTTTTTTTTAAAGATTGACCATCTTGCTGAATTTGCCGACATCTCTTTATCAGTGCGCTTCCACTATTTACACTTTTTTCCCCTCCGTTCGTAGTAAGGAAAAAATAAATACGGCACGAATACCAACTTGTTGCGAAGGACCTAACGGTTCTGGTAAAGTTCTCGTCTTGCAGAGTAAAATGAAGTTGGCGGGTGCGCGAATGCTCTTGTTTATTTTTCCTCAGCGCTGTGCAAATAGCCTCAATTTGCCTGTCGCAATCTTCTCGAGGGAATTACTTCTGTATAGTTCTTCCGCCCCTAGTTTATTTTATTTTTTTTCGTAATTTTTCGCCGTCCAGGCATGCATCTTTTCTGGATTCTGTGCACACAGTACAGCACAGCACAGCACAGTACGGTACAGTACAGCACAGCACAGCACCGCAAGCACAGTACGGTACAAACAGTTTACAGTAACCTATTTCAAGCACAACAGTAACTACAGAGACATGGTGCTGTTTCTTCCAGCCTACCTTGCGGAATAAAACGCCATCTCTTCATCGAGGTATCCCATAGGGCTGGTAAAGGGCTCCCGCCATGGTAGCTCGTAGGTTATCAAGTCCAGCATCTGGACTTGATGTCGAGGGTTCGACTACTGGCTGTGATGGGCGCTTTGCATTGACGGTGCTATGAATGGGGGTTAGACACCGGAGCAAGATTTAGGCATGTTTCCAAGAAACCTTGTTTCTCGAAGTTGACTGGTAGTACTCCACCGTACTCTTTTCCGATTGGGAAAACTGCTACGCAGTTTACTTCGTTTATACTCCTGTCTCTCTATCTCTCTCTCGCTCTATATACTACCCTTTTGCCCCATCATCCAGTGCAGGGTACCAACTGAGACTACCACAGGTTAGCTTTCCTGCCTTTGTACACCTTCCTTATATATATATATATATATATATATATATATATATATATATATATATATATATATATATATATATATATATATTGCTACACGCGTGTGGCATTGGTTGTTTGAACGCGGCACGCGGGCGCCATCACTCGAGAAAAGAAGAGGAAGAAGGAGCTGGGCTCGCGCTGTGAATCTAACCGGTCAGTGCTGCAACCACTGTTGTACATACAACCTGTAAATAGTTGGTAGTCTTACTGACTCGTTCTTCGCGTAAGATTCTGGTGGAGGTGCTGGGTAACGACGGAGTGTGGCCCAGGAGGACATCACGAATAGGGGCGACGACATACTCGCCATCAAGCACGGTTGCCGTTGAGGCCAATTCAACGAAGGTTAGGGCTTTTGGAGGTAACCAAACAAACGCTGTAGTGCATAGGGTTCGGTTGTTCGGGGGAACGTCGGAAATTAAGAAGAGGAAGCTCGAAGCACAGCGTACCGGTGGAACAGTTGATAAGGGCAGAATGCGTCGTCAGAAAGTCGAGCCCGAAGATTAGGTCATGAGGGCAACTGGTCAGCACGGAGAACAGGACTGGAACTTGGCGGCCAGCAATTCCTACGCGAGCAGTGCACATACCACAGACGGCAACAGTGGCGCCATTGGCGACGCGTACGGCTCGAGTGACGGCAGGCGTAAGAACTTTTTTGAGGCGACGACACATAATATGGTAAAGAATGCAGCATTATTCAAAAACCAACAAATATAGAAAAAAGAGAGTGATTCAAGCTTTATTCGCGTTTAAAAAAATCGCTAAATGATCAAACCTTTGTTTGATCATTTTATGCATGATCATTTTTGATCAACCTAACCAGCGCGAATCACGGTGCCTGAAAACATCGGAAAAAAAAGAAATGTGTTCTAAGTACTCCACCACCAGTGAGTAAAACAGTATCGCAATATTTCATATTGAAAGCAAGGCTCTTCTTTGCGAACTTCGCCGGGTTTCGTGACCTTGGGCGCGGCGACCTGGCTGTTCCCGTGCCGAATAGGCCAACCTATCACAGTGGAGCACGCGCCGCGCGTCCCGCTGGCGTCCACCAGATGGCGCTCGGCTTCGCGCATCCGTGGCAGCGGCAGGCGCCGGCCGTGCGGGGGAAAGAAACAAAATGAACCAGAAAGCTCGCCTTTGCACATTCGTGACTGCAGCGGTAATGAGTAAGTAAATGCTTCTTGCGGCCAAAATAAATTCGAATTTCGCTACGCAGGTATGCGCATACTGCGTCTGAAACCCTCATGCGTTCAAGGCGTCCGTCGTACTCGCTAGTTATCAGCAAGACAAAAGGCTCGGTATAGTTTAGTGTTTTATGGTAATATACACTGCGGTGAATATTATTGCCTGAAACCTACGTACTGCATTCCTGGCTCACTGAGTGGACACGACGAACTTGAACATACAAATGTACATACGGCGGTCTCTTAGATGTGCGACCGCTTATTCACAATGAACTGTAAAAGGAGAATTTTCGCTCGTTCAACCACGCTCGGAGCAATTAGTGAGGCTCCCGATTTTCATACGGGTGCTGCTTTTGCCGCGTGGCGCACGCTACGGCATGAAACGAGATTTCCTGTAGCAGGTGCACCATTTCTCAGGAAACACAGCCCATGAGGATTTCTTTTTCTTTTCGTATTTTTCTCTCTAGCGGGGTAATTTCTCCTTTTTCTGTTTATTTCCGATTGCGATACCGCGAAATCACCTAAGCAACGTGAAGTGTGAACACTGAGTACGCTTTCCTTTGAGCGTCATGGAAATTTCGCTAGCACGCGGTTGCTTGATCCGCTGCCAAGTGTCCCTCGAGAACACAAGTCTGCATATAATAAAGGAAAATCAAATCAAATCAAACCAGACCAAACTAAACCTAAGGTACGTCGACCGAAATACTTAGGGCATGTATATTCGAAAGCCTTGAGGCAATGTTTTACGAAAAATGAATGCGGCTCTTTTCTTATGCGGCAAGAATATGGAACGCATCTGGGAAAATTTCAGTCCTAGCATCGGCTTCCATTGCAACGATCATTCTAGCGGTACGCGTTTACCGCGCTGTGATACCGTATGATGTGTGGCCACCGATCAAAGCAATCACCTGGTTGCGCTCATTTCAACGAGGAGAAGCATGCTTGGCGTAACGCCCAGCAAACGTCCAGGTTATCACCAAATATATATATATATATATATATATATATATATATATATATATATATATATCCCTCTCATGTCGACCATGTTAAAAGGTCATCATGAAGCGGAATGAAATAAAGGCACCGATGTGGGACGAGGCCACGTGGTCTATACTTCAAAATAATAAGAGGTATGCGCTCCGCGTTCTTGCCGCTAGACGGCGACAATGCAGTATGCGTGAATTTACCATCTATATGGTAAGTGCCTTACTCAATTGCACTAAGCGCGCTCTGAAATGTCACCGACAGAAACGGGCTTTACCACCAAGCGTGTCGTCAACAAACAAAAGTTTACAGTGCGTAAAGTTGTGAACTTTTGGATACGGTAACGCCCGCCGTGCGGCGCGCTCGGTGGTGTTGCACATGAACATTGAGGCTCACGTAAAATCACCCACGTAAATATAAATTATTCAGCAACAACACCTGCGTGCTGTGGCCATCGAACCTATTACGAAGACGGAAAATAACAGAATAATGACACTCGTATATCCCTACGATCACAAGTCGCGCGCTTGCTCAAGCATGCTTTTCTGCAGAAAGGTTGTAACTGCGAAGAAGCCTGCTTCTGTACATAGTTATTGAAGCAGGGCAATAGGCGATCTGCGAAATTCAACCAGTAGGCTTACTCGCACGCCTATTTTGCCCTAAGCAACATGGCCGACCTCCCGCTAATAAGCTAAGATACGCGTTTTGAAAGCGTGGATGGCACGAGGAACGAAGCACAGCAGAGATGACAGCACCAGTCTGCACGCTGAGGTCATCCTCCTTGGTTAGGTGGAACGAGTTACGTGGAGAAGCGCACTTGCAGGTTTGGCATTTTGTCTATGTATGGTGCTAAATTTAATAAATCGAGAAAATGGAAGCGAGGCACCAGTGATGTACACACCCCTACTGCTTCTAAACAAACAGCGATAGTGTAACCCAGGAATTTCAACGCAATTCCTGCCAAAGCAGTTTCTAATGAGGTACGGCTCTCACAAACATGCATCCTTTGAAATGTGCGGTACGGTACCGCCAGTAATAAACAAAAAGTAACATCAGTGTCAGAAACAGCTGAAATTAGCGTCGGCACCACCTTGGACTTCGTAATGTGTGCAGTACTTTGTAATTACAAGATCGGCTCTGGCTCCAGAACATACAGACCAAGTGTTAAAGCCGTGCGATGTCGGCGTTCACGCAAAATGCACATTGACTACGAATGTGGACATGACTGATTTTTTCAAGCGATTCATGAGTTATGTCAGCACACATTCAGCATTTTAAAAGATTCAAGATGTACGTTAGTTCTTCGTTTAGACATGTAATCTGTACCGTAGTTCCTCGTTAGATATATTTCCGCAAACATGCTGCTTGTTTGCGGGATAGTCGGTTCAGTTTCATGATTAAAACATGAAGTACGACTGGGCGAAGACAGTGAAAATGTATTATTATTATTATTATTATTATTATTATTATTATTATTATTATTGTTGTTGTTGTTGTTGTTGTTGTTGTTGTTGTTGTTGTTGTTGTTGTTGTTGTTGTTGTTGTTGTTGTTGTTGTTGTTGTTGTTGTTGTTGTTGTTGTTGTTGTTGTTGTTGTTGTTGTTGTATAATCATCACTACTAGTTATACACGCGAACAAAAAATTTGAAGATATCTGGCAACTGCTTCCGGAGTGGGCACAACACATGCCTGTTTGAAAACGAAGGGCAAGTCAACGATTGCAAAAATTTCCTGCCAACAAAAAAAAAAAAAGAAAACTCATGCTTCGAGAGAAAACGCACTACGTGATATATGGACATCCACTCCAACACTAATAACATCGAGAGTTATCTGACTCGCACAATAATGGCACCACGACTTCATTTCTCGCTAGCGAACAGCCAATCTCGCTTGAAAGCGCGAAAACGCGAATCAAAAGAAGCTTATCGTAAAACCCTTCGCACCCAATGGTGACTTTTAAAAAAAGAACGCGCCCTCGGAAGATGCTATAATGAAACTTTAATCACAACCTTCCGCGCCGCGAGCTCCGAGAAAAACGTGTTATTAACGCTTATCCGGATGCGTGAACAACCGCTCACGCTAAAAGAATCGAAAACGCGGGAACATGAGTTGGTCCCCGACATTCGCTGAGACGGCAATAGCGCGCCGACTAAGCTGCAGTTCCATGCGAGGGCTTTCATTCTGTCTGGGCTGCCATCCTATTTACACACTATTTTCCCTCTTTTATCCTTTTTTATTCTCTTACCCCCTTCCTCTCACGTAGGAAAGAAAGCATGGGATTGTTTTTTTCCTTACGTCTCTTCCTTTTCTCCCTCCCTCTTTTCTTGTTAGCTCTATTTCCCTTGCCGCTCGCACTTATTCATTAATATTTCTATTACTGCATCCTTGAGCCTTTCCCAGTCCGTTTACTCCACCTTCTTTTTGTAAGCTGTCGATCTTACTGTATGCCTCCTTTTCTCCCGAGGAAAGTGGCAATCAGTAAAAGGTCGAGAGAAGAATGAAGCCCTTTCTTTCGCTTTATGTAATTACTAGTGAACGCTTTTGCCGCGCGAGTTGCGTAAGTACGCTTCGGCTGAGGACGCGGGTTCACATATGACATTCTTTGTCGCGTCCCAAAGTGATTCTCAAAGGTGTGCATGAAAACTCGCTGATGGCATCGGAAGAAGCGAGTATCTCAACCTTCTCGTTTCCTCGAGGTGGTACGGCGTGCAGGCGGCCGTACAGTTTCAGAAATCATTACGGAGTTCAATATGGTCATGTAGGAACGATAGCGTAATGAGATTCTTTGCCGGACGCACATGAGCACGAGGAAAAAGACAGGGGAAAACGAGGAGGTTAGCAAGTACCGGCTGGCTACGCTGTGCTGGGGAAAGGAGTACAGTCAATAAAAGGTGATAGAGGAAGAGAAGGGATGTCGTTTCTCGTGGCCAATGCCACGCTGTGAACATCCCTAGCTAGCTGTAGACGACACGGCGGAGAAAGCTCTTTCAGAGAGAGAGAGAGATTGTGAAGAGGAAGAGGCGCTATTTTCTGCAGACCTTTAGGAGAACCTGAATGTTTTGTGTGCTGCGATTATCTCAAACAGCGCAACATGCCGAGCCCAGTACGATTAACAGATTTACTAGCGGAGATTCCGCATACCGTAGTCTCGTAATCATGATAACACAGTGCAGCGGGAAATGAGGACAGAATATATTTGACACACACACGTAGCGCTGTGTGTGTGTGTCAAAATTCTTCTCTGTCCTCGCCTTGGCTCGCTGCACTGCGTTATCTTGAATCGCAGTCAACTAGCCCGCCAACGTGCCTTAGCCGATTTAATTCTTCTTAATCAGTGTCGCAACGAACAGCTATAATCAGCGTGATTTTACGAACAGCTATAAATAAGAACTGCGTGCGTGCGTGTGTGTGTGTGTGTGTGTGTGTGTGTGTGTGTGTGTGTGTGTGTGTGTGTGTGTGTGTGTGTGTGTGTGTGTGTGTGTGCGTGTGTGCGTGTGTGCGCGTGTGCGTGTGTGCGCGTGTGTGCGTGTGTGCGTGTGTGTGTGTGCATGTGCGTGCGTGCGTGTGTGTGTGTGTGTGTGTGTGTGCGTGTGTGCGTGTGTGTGTGTGTGTGTGTGTGTGTGCGTGTGTGCGTGTGTGCGTGTGTGTGTGTGTGTGTGTGTGTGTGTGTGTGTGTGTGTGTGTGTGTGTGTGTGTGTGTGTGTGTGTGTGTGTGTGTGTGTGTGTGTGTGTGTGTGTGTGTGTGTGTGTGTGTGTGTGTGTTTCAACAAAACAATTTGCCGTCACCTTAGTGGTCCATCAATATATCTAACGGCAGAAGTAAAAAAAAAGAGTGCTGGAACAAAATTACGCTACTCGTGCTTTCCATGGCTAGTACAAAGAAAGCACGCAGAGAGCAGAAAGAATCCTTAACGCGACTTTACGACCACAAGAGTGGCAGATAACCGAAAACGCTCGCGGTAGATGAGAGCGACGTTCACATAACGCAAGCATAAGAAGTCCCGCCAAACGCCGAGGCCGTAAATCGTAAACCATTCCACACGTCGTGTCCAATCGTTGCGCACGTGTCGAGCGGGCAGCATATAAAGAGTGCCAGTCGGGGGCAAAAGGCTGCAAAGACAGCGCAACGCAACCGTCACGACGAATCAACGTCCGCAAGAACGATGCTGCGCGCAATATCTTTTCTTTTTCTTTTTCTTCGTCTTGGTATCTCATTCTGTCAGCGATGCGTGCGACGGCAGTGTTCGCTCGGTGCCCTCACTGTCGGTAAAAGCGACGGGTCCGATGTGTCGGATGAAGGACGGTAGATGCGCCCACCGGCGTCAAAGGGCGGAACGACACCGCCGGCGACGCCAGCCTGTCGCAGTGGGCGTACGCGTCCGGCCCGCCGTGGCTCGGTTCGACAGCAGGAGCGGGGTATATAGGGAGCCACGTCGCGCGAATCCGTGCTCCTGCGGGAAACTGGGACTCTAGGAGACGAACGGTCGCAGAAACCGGACAGCTGAGGGTGTCGCAGCCTTACAGCACGGAGAACGGCCCGTCGGTAGTCCCCGTGGAAGTGAGACAGGCTAGTTTCCTTCTTACGTTCTTAGTTTTCTAAAAAGTCGCTGTTGCCAACTCCAGCCAAAGAAAGCCACGGCCGTGCCCAAGCAGCCTGGTAAACGCTCTAGAATAAAGTAGACACGCTAAACATTTTAACACCCTCGATTTATGCATAAAGGGAACTTGTTTTGTTCCGGGGGTTACACACCCTCACCCTTCAGGTGTAATCGTTTTATGGGGACAAGTGAAGTTCTACTTATTTCGGTGACCTTTCGGGGTAAGTAAACATGGTGATAGTTGCGACCGACGACGCGATAAGTGCCAGAAGTAAACCCCAATAGCCAGCGCTGTCAAACTCTTGTGTCAGATATTTCGATGCGCACCAGGTGGTGAGAACTAATACACAGTTTTCAACTACGGCTTCTCTCATCACAGGTGTATATTGAGCTAGTTGGAATGTACAATAATTTTTTATAGCCTTAAGCGTAAAGGTATTCAGCCGCAGGACAAACCAGCAACCTTACCAGTGTGACATTTTTACTGCGTAGCCATGGTGAAGCTGGCGGGAGTAGCTTGAGTAGCCTAAGTATTTAATCTCTCGATCTCGACCATTACGTGGGTCGTGGTTGTTGTTCTTTTTTTTTTTTTGCCATCCCACGAGTGATCCGGGGTTTTCCTGTCCTTTTCCGTCTTATTCTGAGGCCTGGTTTGTTAGTAAGAGATCTGTGATTTTTTTATAATGTTACCAATAAACATGTTGAAAGTGCTAACAACAAAAAAGGGACATGCACAGATACAAAGTCTGCACACTTTTGATAACAAAAAAAATAATAATAACTAACGGCGGGTGGTATAATGCGCCTAATGCATGTTGATATTTTCTTATTGCTCACTTTCATTTTTTTTTTTTTTGTCTAGGTAGTGTATCGGAAATTTTGGCATAACAGGCCTTAAAAAAGGCCTACCTTTCCATGTTTCTACGCTTAAATTTTAACAATGGGAAGAAAGCTACCGAGAACGCTTTCGGCCAAATTACGTGTTTGATGTTACTCTAGGCAAGAAGACTTTTTTCAAGGCTTAAGTTTTCATACGACAAGCGGCATAGACGAGAACGTGCGTCAAATGTAGTGACACTAATAGTGCCTGTCGCAAGTGCACACTCACTGGTCATTGTTCGTGAAAACTTAAATGCAAACCAGCATTTGGTAGCATCGCTCGTCCAAAGAACTGCTCAGACGGCCATTATTTCAGACGTGGTGACATTTATTACTATGATTCAATGCGGAGGGACTTCGGCAAACAAGAGGGCTCAATGCTTATTGCGATTGCGCGTAGGACTCGGACATTAACACGTTAAATAAATATGACCAAACGGAACTAACGATAGTTAGCCGTGACATAAAAATGTCGGAGTGAAGGAGTTTCGCTCAGTTATTTAACGACAGTGTCTTTTTTTTTCTCCTATCACACGACGTATTTGCTTATATTTAATTAGAATAGAGAAAACCGCTATACTAATTTCAATTTCTAGCAGAATGATTAAAAAGATTTTCTCTCGATCGAAGGTACGTCTCTCAACAGGGGCAATCAATCTCCTCTTTGAAAAGTGCACATCGAAGTGAGAGGCATTTGTTGACTTACACAACAGGCGGCCAAAAGTGTCGTTTTTGTTGCTGTTGTTCTTGATATACAGAGAACTAATGTTTTGTACATACAGCAGCTTTATTTACAAGTGAATTGAAGTAGCTAGAGTCATCGTGTTCCCAACCAGTTCATACAGTAGTCCACACTTATAACCCTATCCTCTATTCTTATCCCTACCTCGTCCCTATACTCGTCAGTTGCTCTCAAATACATTACGAGGCAAAACATATATTTCAAAAAAAAAGTAAAGAAGAAAGAAAAAGACAATCACGGACTTTGTATTTCATTGCAACGAAAATTGTTATTCAGGAATTTTGCACGCACTCAAAATCTTGTCATTGTTAACGAGCTAAATGAAACTTAAGTATCTAAAGGCCCGTTACAGTGCGCCAGGAGCTGGATACATTCTTTCTGTGGTGACATAAGACAGGCAAAGAGTATGAAATTGTACGAAGTAATCTGACACTGCAGACGTCGTAACGAAGCCAGAAAAAATAGACCAGACTTCGGCGATGCTTTTCCAGGACCTGTATGCAATCGTGAACAGATGAAACATGCGACTCATGTTACAGCGCGCTTTCCGAGAGTAAAGAGGGCTTCATCTCCATAAGAGAGCATACAAGTTTTCTATATGATATAATGAAACGACCTGCTGTAACGGGGTGCCTATAAATATGATTGTATTTGGTGTCCCGATGACAGCTAGAACGTTCACTCACGGCATACCTACCTCACCCTCCCCCTCATCTACACACACACACACACACACACACACACGCACACGCACACGCACACACACACACACACACACACACACACACACACACACACCACACACACACACACACACACACACACACACACACACACACACGCGCACACACACATTGAATATAAAGAAAGCGCCGATTTTGGCCATTTCCTGATACTCATTTATACGGGGCTCAGCTTTCTAGGCAGTCAGCAATACGTTTTTCGCAATTGAAGCGATCATATCCTATTGTCCTTTCTTGGTGCGCACGTCTTGCATATGATACTAAAGAAAGCTAATACTTTGCATACCGAAAACTTAGTGCTTTAAGTTTTCGCTAACCGAGTAGATACAGATATACAGGGTGTTTCAGCGAACACTTTCAAAAATTCTTAAAGGTTGCCTGTGGCAGATAGCACAATTTTAGTTCATGAGCTGGTCTACTCGAAGAGGCGGACATTACTTGCACAAGAAATTGAAATCCATAATTAAATAATTACCAATAATTCACTAATTAAATTTTTAACTAATTACCCCTGATGACCCATATTGCAATTTATAAATTGTAGCCGTGGAGTTCGCAAGGTGGATCCACTTGGAACGACTTCTCGGGATGACACCAGTTTCGTGATATTAATTATCGAACTTTGCGGAGAAATGCATTGGCGTTTCAGTTAGTATCTTAACAAAACGTCGCTTTATGCATTCAAGCACAAACTTAGCAGGAACGCCAATGCATTTCTCCGCAAAGTTTGGGAATTAATATCTCGAAACTGATGCCATCCTGAGAATTAATTCCAAGTGGATCCACCTTGCGAACTCCCCGGCTACCATTTGTAAATTGCAATATGGGCCATCAGGTAATTAGTTAAAAACTGAATTAGTGAATTATTGTTAATGATTCGATTATGCATTTCAATTTCTTGTGAAAGTAATGTCCGCCTCTTCGAGTAGACCAGCTCATTAACTAGAATTGGGCTATCTTTTTTTTTTGTACATTGAGCTACCAACCACAGATATATATTCCTATGTGACCGACTTTGTAAGCAACGCCAGCGGATCGTCTTCAATCAACAATTTGCAGGGAACTGCAACAAGGGAGTAATTTGTATTGAGCGATTGCGAAAATATTTGCTAGTTACTGACTGTATGATTGACAATATCAGGTGAATTCTGGTAAAATATTGTTCGCTGACCGGTCCGCGTGAGCGAATATAGCTTTCAGCACAGGCATTTCAGCCAGCACGTGCCTTTGCCGCTCGGAACATGTCGTTCGGACGATCTGAACACCACTGCGCTATGGGCGAACACTGACAGTAGTTAATATATCCGTCACTGCGTTTTAAACGCGTTTAGTAATTTACCTCTAGCCTAAGTATTCGCGTTCGGACTTCTCTTCTTTATAAATATCAGATGGCATGTTCACTTAAACGAGGAAAACAAGACAGCGAAGCTTCCTCTGTCCGATTTACGGGGCGTTTCGCAGAGTTCGAAATGGAGAAGTTAGCCGAATTTGGTACAAACTGGTGTACTCAGGAAGGAAAGGTGAAAATTGTTACAAAAGCGGTATCGGAGCCGGAAGTAGCGAAGCTTTGTATGTCACTGACCAGTGTATCTGCTGCCCTTAACCGTTTTTTTTTTTTCTGTTAACAGCTTCGCCATTTTAATCAGGAACTGAATTAAAAAAAGATTTCTGCTTTCCTAATTACTGTTTGTCATTGGCTTCGTGCGCTCGCTAATGATTTTTTTATCATCACGATTTACCGGCGCCTGTCCTTACGAACAGTCCCAGCGTACGAATTCTCTTGAGAACGCACACATGAAGTGTCTTATTCCACGGGTTCGTATCATTACGTTGTTGATACACCGCCTCTGTCGTATAGCAGGTTCGCGCGTTCCTTAGCGGCGCTGACACACCAGCCCAATGTGACTTCACATCCTGGAAGTTTCGTATGGACTCCTTTCCAAACAACGCCAAAAGGAAGCGCAAGGGATGACATCATGGCACAGTAGTGGATCGCGTTCGCCATTCGCAACATGAGCGCGTCACGCAGCTGCGCCGATTACAAGGCAGGCAAACTCACCTTGGAACTCTTTCCGGGCCGCGCTGACGTTGGTCACAATATTGGCCACGTGGCCCAAGACGGCCGCGAAGAGAAACAAACCGAGCACAATCTGCACGACGAGGAACAGGTACTCTCCCTTGGTGCGCGGCCGTGGCAGGTCGCCGATGGTGGTCAGCGCCAGCGTACTCCAGTAGAAGGCGTGCAGGTACTCGCACAGCACGTCGCTCGCTTCGCACGAGCTGCTACGGAACCAGCCGGCAGAGCCGAAGCCGTCTGTCGTCGAGATGATGTGCGACAGGCAGGCGTTCCAGTGGAAAATCACCAGCACGTAGTGCGTCAGGTTCACGGCGCGGAACACGTTCGGGTAGTTCGTGTGCCGCTCGGTGCGGTCCAGGAAGGCCCAGAACCGGTAGATCTTCACGAGGCGGAAGCAGCGCAGGATCGAGTTGAAGCCGATGGAGAGATACAAGAAGTCGAGCGGCAGTAGGCAAAGCGCGTCGATGTAGAACATGGTTGAGTTCATGTAGTGCGCGCGAAGCTTCTCCGAGTCGGTCTGTAAAACCCCTTCTTCGAGGAAGCCCGTTCGGAAGTGGAAGAGTATGTCCAGCACGTACAGGAAGTCGGCGAGGTAGTCGAGCGCGAACCAGACGAATATGCTGGACGCGCTGATCTCGCAGAAGGAGAAGCGGTAGATGATGACCCAAAAGTTGTAGAGGAACGCCACGCTGACCACCATGGACCAGTAGTAGCAGAGGCGTCCCGACGGGTCGAACACGAAAGTCCACTTGCAGCGGGAGCGGTCTCCCGCCCCGCCGCCGCCACCGCCGCCGCCTCCGACGCCTCCTCCCGTCGCGTCCCACTTCTCGAACTCGCGCTTGATCTCCCGGCGGCGCAGCTCGCGCGTCTTGCGCGGTATCTCCAGGTCGGAGCTGACGTGCGCGCGGTTGATGAAGGCCAGGCTCGGGCGGGACCGGACACCGTCGGCGGCGGCGGCTGACACTGATCCGCGGTGCTGCAGCTTGCCCGCTACGGTCTCCAGCAGCGACTGTCGTGACGAGGCCGACTTGATGTTCTCCGAGGAACGACCGGTGTACAGGGGCGACGAGCGGCGCTCGAGGCGCTCACCGCCAGCGGAGGTGATGATTCCTGGCACCACCCTGGGCCCGTTGGTCGTGAGCGAACCGCCGCCGCCGGCGCCGTACTTGACGTTCTCGGGCGCCGCGTTGCTGACGACCGCGATCTCGTCCAGGTCGTCGTTGACGCGCATGTCCTGCCGCGAGCAAGGCGTGTACTTGACGATCCGGCCTCCGGGCTCCACGCAGCGCGCGCCGCCGGAGCGGAGCCCCATCTTCTTCATGCTTGCGGCCGCCGCGGCGAGCTTGCTCGCGCCGCTGCCGAGCCTCTTCTAGGTCGGGTAGAGCAGCGCGCGGCCCATGCTCGCCTCAGGGCCCGCCCGCGCGGCGATGCTCTGGCGGGGGCCCGCAGCCGTCACGGACGCGCCTGCGCTTCTTCCTCGCCGCCGAGCATGGGCGACGGCGCCGACTCATGCGAGGGCCGACGGGCGACGACCACCGGGCCGCCGGGCCGCATTCACCTCGAGCAGCCGGTGGCAAGTCGCGCAACCATCGCCGCCGCGGGACAAAGCCAACGGGGGGACCTCCAGGTCGCGGTCACGGCGCGCCCACGCGCCCGCGCTGGGATCCCGTCACGGTCTTCCTCACGGCGCGACGTCGACGACCGGTCGCGTCACACACTCCGCGGCGGCAAACCCGGACTGCCGGTCGTCGTCGGCGTGCGCAGGAGGCTTCGCATAGGATCCACCACGTCCGCGGCGCCGGTGTTCAAACCAACAGGTGTTCGGCGCTGGCCCACCCGCCGCCGCATGCGCTTTCCTCCGGTCAGCTCCCCCCTTTCACATCGCCCGTCGCCGCCGCCTCCACGATCGGGTAGATTCTCACTCACGGAACATCCCCACCACGGTCTCGGACGCCGGAGGAGCGACGGTGAACAACTTCGAAGGTCGGCGCCGGTGTCGCGTGCACTTTTTTTTTTTTTTTCACGGATCTCGACGCACCACTACACCTTGCACTCTTTCTTTCTTCGTTTCGAACCCTGTGCGGGAGGGAGGGGGAAGAAGAAGAATCGGTCGCGGCGAGCGGGTTCAGCCCAGCTCGGCAGAAATCATCGACTGGATCGCGATCGCAAGGCGTCGCGCGCTGCGCCGCTGCCGGCTCGCTCGGCGCTCACCTCTCAGCATCCCTCGCTTCCTCCTCTCCCAGCCTCCATCTCGACGCCGCCGCAGCCGCCGCCTAGCTGCTTGCCCTTGCCTGCGCAGCGCGAAGCGCCAAGGGAGGGCGGCAGGCAGCGCCTCCCCAACTTCCTTCCGCTCTCCCCTCCTGCGCGCCGACCGCGTCTCACCCTCATCCTTTTTCTTCCCTTCTCGTCCCTCGTCTCTCTTCGCGAACAACTGGCGCCTGACCTCCTCGTCCTCCGTGGTTGGCAGAGAGGTTTGGACGGAGTCCATTAGGCTCGCCGGGGGAGGATGGCGGTGGACCGAACGACAACGACTGGGCACCAAAAGCTCTGGTGACTGCCAATTTCTGTTGGCGCAGCAGCGGACCCCTTTAATGTGCCAAAAAAATAACAATAATAAAGGTAGGGATCGAGGAGCGAGCGAACTTCGGGATGCCCGACGAAAAGAAGCCGCAAACGTCGCCCGTGAGAAGGCGTCCACCGTTCGGGACGTGGGGCGGGCACGTGTTTCCGTCGCTCTCGCCTCAAATGTGCGTTATTTTCTGATTTTTCTAACAGGCCCTTTAATTCGTAGCAGAACGAGCCTACAGTGGCATGAGCCATGTGTAGTAAACTGCTTGGAAAAATGGCAGTTTCCGCTACGCGCTAAGCGCGTCCTGCAGGACCTAAATAAAGTTTTTTTCCAGTCCAGTCCAGTTTCTATTACTAGTTAGGCCGGCTACCATTTATGTTGTTTTCCTTCATTGTCTCAGATACTTGCGTGTGAATTGTGGAATTGCGCTTAATTCTTACTCATATTAAGCGGCACACTCATTCAGCAGGAGAACAACTTCATCTCCGAGCTCACCCACTTTATGTGCAGTTCTTGACACGTTAGCGCATGTGACTGTCATCTACCAAGTGACAGCTGTAGCAGTCATACAGCTGTCATGCGGTCATCTATGAGTACAGATCGACAACCCCTACGCGTCGTCTTCGAGAGCGCTTCACTTCGATCCACTTAGAGTCACTTACGCTACATGTTTCGATTGCGTTTGCGAAGATCGACGCAGATTGACTTCAGGGAAGATCAAAACGGCCAGTTTGATCGAAGTATGACGCTTCTGTGCGCTCGACGCCTGCGTCATTTGTGAGAAACGACTATTTTACTATATATGTCATGCTGTTGCTCGTTGCCTGTACGAAGAAGTGTTAACGTGAAATAGACTTCGTTGGTTATGTAATATTGTTATTACTAAATTTTTGAATGGTGTTTGATTATCTATGTCCCTAAGCCACCTGAGAAACTCCTGTACCGAGTCTCTCGTTCATAGCATTTTCGCGCCATGTCGGCATTTACGAGAAAAGATATTCATAGTATTTCAATACATAAATATTCACAGCATTTCGCAAGGAACATCACAGCCAATTTACGAAGAAGCAAAGAACGGTCAAACTATATTCTATGAATGACAGATACCTGATACTTGTATGAGCTGCGACTGCTTATGGAAGAAATAATGTTGGAAAAGTCACACCCGAGTGCTTAGACACGTGCGCATGCGACACTTTTCTTTCGACCCCCTCAACCACCCGACTCCTGAAATCCACAGGTAGTCGCTGTAAGCGGCTACCGGTGGCAGTTGTCAGCCTGCTCTTATTCTCAGTTTGGTTCTGTTATTTCTTTTTCTTCACAACAAACAGTGATAAAGGTTCATCGCTCACAAGAATGTGCAAGGCCACGTGAACGGTAATGCCCTTTACGTACACTCCTACGCTTCCAAGGGCTCCCCGTTGCAAAAACTTCGCAAAGGTCGCACACACACACACACACACACACACAACAGCACACACACACAGCGTTTCAGCCTATCAAAATTACAAATAAACCAGAAATACAAGAAAGAAGCAAATGACTACTGTCGCAATGGAGAATAGGCGGAAAGGTGGTGAACGTTGAACCAATAACGCCAAACAAACGTATTCTTCGAAATATTCTTCGACTTCGAAAAACCGGTCCTCATACATGCCAACCATATATATATATACATTCTGACGAAGGACGTGCTACGGCCCGAACGTAAGCAAGTGACACGTAAACATGCCTTTTTTTTTTTTTTTCTAAGTGCGCTCCTTCTTTCTAAACTACGTGCATAACCTTGCGTAAGAAGCTGCCCTTCGCATGTCTATGCGAAGGGCCGCTTCTCACGCTCGCGCGCAAATCCTGCGCGGCCAATTCGACACTCGCTTCTTTCTGCCTGCGCAAGCACTTCGCTCGTGAGCGCGCGCCGCTAAGCGGCAAACTGAATCAGTCCTCCCTCCACCACACAGCGAGAGCCCGCATTCTGCACCGCGGCGCGAACGAGTCGTCGAGACCGGCCGGATCTGTCGCCCCGCGCGGGGCCGGCTCGGGGTTCGCTAAAAACCTCGAGCATCAACCAGAAGAGGAACTGAGTGGTCGCCCCCTCTTTTCCTCCGCCATCCCGCATTCTTCTCCGATGCGCACCACGCAGGTGCGACAACGAAGAGATCCCAGAAACAGAGCTGACTCCGAAAAAAAAGCAAAAGAAAAGAAAGAGATCAGTGCAACCCAAGAGAAGAGTGTGCCTTTTCGAAGCTATAGAATTGCTTACTGGGAAGTTCCTGTTCATTCGTCGCGTGTTTGCCACGAAGGAATGCGAGCATTATCGTTCCTCGAACGGCGTGCCTTCGAGTGTGTTTACTACACACGCGCTTCACGGGAAGAGCGTGCGCTTTCATCTGTTTGCGGAAGTCGTGTCGTCTTACAGCAAGTTTCCTCGTGAGCTGTCGTTATATATAGAAGAAAAAAATATGTAAAGTTGTGTACACCTTCATGTCGACTGAAATGGAAACGCACTGGTTCATTCCCCTGAGTGAACATGTCTGTCATTAAAAAAATTTCAGTTAGTTCTGTTGCAGCTCCCACGTAGTTTAGTCTTTCTTTTTATCTATCTCTCCCACGCATATTTGTGTCATCATTTTGTTTATTACTTTGTGTGATTCTACGTACATCTTTTCTTATTTTTCTTTAATTGTGTAAGATGTTGATGATGTTCATAAACTCCACGACATCCATTACTTGTTTCCCGTTATTTTTTCTTCAGTTGGTTTTGTTTCTCATCTTCATTCAATTTTAGTCATTCATAGTATTTTTGTG